>NC_141606.1:17869992-18072492 GCF_047967505.1 Dipteris shenzhenensis
TAACCTTGGTGTTTGAGAAGAGAAACATGTGGAAACTTGAATTTCAATTTTTCTTGCCTTTTTTTAAACTATGAATCCTTGTGTTTGAAAAGACAAACATGTGGAAACTTGAAAATTGTGTGAAAAGACAACCTTGTGTTTGAAAAGACAAACGTGTGGAAACTTGAAAAGTGTCAAAAGACAAACGTGTGCCAAAAGGAAAACTTGTGGAAACTTGAATTTAAAAATTTTCCTTTTTTTTAAATTTAAAATGAGTTTCTTTTTCATTTTCAATTTACTAGTTTAATTTCTCAATTAAAATTTTTGAAAATAGTAGAAAAAAATGCCATTTGTGTTGGAATATAGAAAGTATAATTTTAATTTTATCAAATTTTTGAAAATTTTAAAAGTAGTTTAACTTACATTCGTATATTATTAGTTTAATTTATTTCTTTTTAGGGTATATTCTTCTAGGTAAATATTAATTTTTTTATTTTAATTCTTATTTTCTTAATTTTACGTTTAAATTTTTATATTTTTTTCATAAACTTTAAGTTAAATTAAATTTATTTATATTTCAAATTTTGTGATTTCAAGCTAATAAGAATTTACTTTGTCAAAATTTAAACTTCTCATAATTGTGAATTTTAAATTCTTATTAGTTTTAAGTTAAATTAATTTGAATTAAAAAAGAGTTTGGGGGTTTGGGTTTAAGGTTTGGGGACTAGGGGTTTAGGGTTTGGGAGTTAGGGCTTAGGGTTTGGGGTTAGGGGTTTATGGTTTAGGGTTTGGGTTTGGGGTTAATGTTTAGGGCGTTAGTATTTGGGGGTTAGGGTTTAGGGTTTAGGGTTTGTTTTGGGATTCAGGGTTTAGGGTTTAGGGGTTAGGGTCTAGGGTTTGTGGGTTAGGGTTTGAGGTTTAGGATTTAGGGTTTGGGGGTTTGGATTTAGGGTTTAGGGTTTTGAGGTTTGAATTTAGGGTTTAGGGTTTAGGGTTTTGAGGGGGTTTAGGGTTTAGGGTTTGGGGGTTAGGTTTTAGGGTTTTAGGATTTGGGGATTAGGGTTTAGGGTTTAGGATTTGGGGATTCGAGTTTAGGGTTTAGGGTTTAGGGATTTGGGTTTAGGGTTCAGGGTTTGGGGGTTTGGGTTTAGGGTTCAGGGTTTGGGGTTAGGTTTTGAGATTTGAGGGTTTGGGTTTTGGGTTTGGGGTTTAAGGTCTAGGGTTTAGGGTTTAGGGTTTGGAGTCAATTTAAATTTGTAGTTTTTATTATTTAAATTTATATTTATGAATATTTTAACTTCTTATTAATGTGAATATTAAAATCTTATGAGTTATAGGTAAATTAGTTTTTGTAAATAAAAATTTTATCTTTTTTAAACTCGCAACCTGAGTATATTAAAAAGAACAATGGGAAAATAGATTATTTCTTGGTTTTAACTCGCAACCTAAGCATTTGAAAAGAACAATGGAAAATAAACTATTTCTTACTTTTCTTCGCTTTGATAGTTAGTATAGTCTAGATTAGCATAGATTAGTTTGTCCTTAGAGGAGAGAAATCCAAAAAAAACAATCAAAGCCATGCTCAAAATTTTTCGACTAGTTCCTAATCAGAGTCAGTCCATCCGTTCACATTCAGTTTCACACTCACAACGACCCTATCATTTAAGCAACGATCAAGGTTTAAAACTTTCAAGATGATTGGAAGTTGTATCTGTGGACAGGACAGATTACAGTTGAATTAGTTAAGAGACAGGATAGAGCAGATTATATTTATACCACTTGTGGGAGTTGACAGAGCATTTTGCACCTATATTTGACAGACTTCAAATTTGTATTCGATTGTACTTTATTTCATTTTACACTATCCATGAGTTCATTGTAAAACCTTATTTTTTTTCACATTTATGCATGTATCTAAGCCTTGTAAAGCCTTTTAAGCTATTCCCAAAGCATGAAATTGACACTTATATGATTGGGAAGAATGAAAACTTGAGGTGTATCAATGGGACTCAATGTACTTTTGATTTATCAAAGTAATTGTAGTTTGTCAAAGTACCTAAATTTTTGTTGTGCTTTAATATAGGATGGATCTTGAGGCTACATCATTTGTCAATGGTATAACACTAAAATACAATGGAAGAATTTATGCCCCAAAGGACTTCACAAATTGGACCGTTGTTGACACAACAAAGAAAGCATGGTTCTTGGTATTAAGTAAAGGAAATCTCGTTCTAGTGATGACAAAGAGAGAGTTGGAGAAAGATGAGTGGGCATCAGATGTATCTTTCTCAAAGAGCAATTTGATTCAAGGGGGCACCTTATTAGGAATAAAATTTGAAAAAGATAGCAGTACAATGATGATTTACACAAAGTCAAGAATGAGCAACAGATTGTTTCATCTTTCAAAGAAAGATGCAATGCACTTTGTGATGCCGCCACCAAAAGCACCTAGATTTCCTGAATTGGTTCCTGCATTAGAGATCCTTCAACATGTGTGGGAGGAATTTCCCATTGAGGAAGCAAGAAAAATGCAGTCAAAGATTATCCTTGAATACTTTTAGGGTGTCATTGAACAAGGTTCAACTTCATTGGAGGGACCTAAGGTGCAAGAATCCACACATGAGAGGAAATGATGAGACACGCCATGTAGACCTAGTTCATGCTAATACAAATGAGAGAGAAACTGAAGTGGATGAGACCGAACACATTGTAGAATTGGATGAGGGTCTTGTACACATGGATGCTTATAACGGATCTACATCTGAGACAGGAACTGAATTAGCTAAGACACAACATGCATCAGATGATACAAGACATGCACATGCATCTCAGATAGGAATTGAATTGATTGAGACACGACATGCATCAGATAAGACAGGACATGCACATGCATCTCTTGTTCATGGTATTACTCACTTAGACAGTGTAACTCATGAAGTTGATGGAATAACAGAACAAGTGTAGCCCTTAAGTATACTTGAAGTTGAGGCAATGAAAGAAGAAGTAGGGCGATCACATAGAGCTCCTAAAAAATAAACCCTGACGTCAAATGCAAAAGGCAAGTACTTCACAAGCTATAGTTCCAAGTCCTATAACTCGAAAAAGAGGTCATTCATATAAAAAGAAAGGGCAAAGAAGAGAAGAGGAAGAACATGAAGAGGATGCAGAGGGTCTTGAAATGGAGTCAGATTCAGAGGCAAAAATGTTATCAATGAAGAACCTAAATCTTTGCTTGAATGAGGCTATGACAGATGAGGATCCAGGATATATATGGGGCCAGAAGACTCAAGTTATACATGCTTCAACAGTGGTCAAAGTAAGCATCTTCACCAATAGTAGGACCTTAGATATTGTCTATGTTGAAAAGATTTTTCAGGCTTTGATTAATGGAAAAAAACCAGTTGTTTCTAATTTGGTAGTGTGTCCAAGGGCATTTTGGCCAGCCAGAGGAGATTCTAGTCAATCCATCAATTTCTCTCAGCCTATAGGTTTTGAGATGCAATTCACTAAGTTCCTCGAAAAATAAGTTCCCTCACTTCAAGAAGGACAGAGTTCAGTGAATGATCCAGAACGACATATAAAGGATGCCAAGAGAAATTTCTGAGCTCATTGCACATTTGAGGCAATAGATGGTCAGCACTATGCCTATGCTTGTAATGAGCGTTCTAGAGAGGCATACAACAAAGGAGAAATTACTTATCAAACCATCGCGAGTGTGCCTCAATTTCACTACTATTCTGTATGCATTTGAATTTTCAAGAACGAGAAAAAATATCTGATTGAGTCGGAAAGACTTAATCATGACATTCATGCACTACAAAAGATCACCTTCACTTCAGAGATGTTGCTCAAAGATAGGACCATCTGGACAGCTTTTCATTCTCCTGTGACCACTCCATTAGGAAAAATGGGAGCTCATTTTGGGGCCCTGTAAGAAATTCACTATTTTCTCTTTTCTCTCTCTACAAAAGCAAGAAAATATGGATACTTGCATGAGAAATGTCAGCGTGAAAAGGAATAAATATATTCTTTCACATGCTTTACATTCAATGTTCATATAAGAGCGACACTTTTCTGTGCAAAATTTGGTGATTCTGACACCACCCTCCGGATGTCCGATTCCAGTGTTTCCAGTGCCGTTCTTGGGGTTTTGGTTCGTTCCGGATGCGTCTGTGGTGTTAGAATCACCAAATTCTGCACAGAAAATAAATTTTTTAAAGATTCAAATGAGATCAGCTCATTAATGTGACATGCTTCTACGAACATATAGTACTATTTCTTTTTCTTATTTTCATCTTCTGTTATTGTATTTTCAACGTTACGTTGGCCCACTCCTGATTGGTTGAGAGCCTATTTTCTCTCTCTTCTAAAAGGCCCCAAAATGAGCTCCCTTTTTTCCTAATGTCAAAAGAATTGCAACTAAAGTGGAAGCGGATAATCTTGTTAACTTCTACACATGCTTCATACCATTGTAACAAAGGATAGTTGTTGATTACACAAGCATACTTTTCCGTAGTGATGAAGTTTTTCATCAGATCAAAGACATGTCTTGCATGTGAGAAGGGAGATGTCACATATGAGGCTCCATCATTGATTAAAGACAAGGAAAAGAAGATTGAGAGAAAAGATATGACGGCTCGAATGTGGAGGCCTCTAAGAAACTTGCCAGACAAATATGCAAGTCTTGCTGCAGAGAAATTAATGTCCAAAGAATGGTTTTTTGGCAAAAAGGATAAAGACCATTGCATGGAAGATTGCATCATCCAATAGGTCAAGATGATGCAGTAAAGAGTGCAATTGAATATTTGCTAGGAGAAAAAAATATTCCAATTAGCCAATGTAAAATTGATCATAGCATTGTGAGGTAGATGGCATCAGCTTTACCGTTGGCTTCCATTTCTCAAGCATTGATGTTCCTTCCAGTTGCCTTCTTACTATCTTCCCATTTAGTGTAAAGAAAAAATCACTATCATCAAAGGTGACAGCGATGTATTCTCGAACATACTTCAAGCTCCAACTACCTGTGACCTCAAGATATTGGATATCCCCATTGGGCATATGTACCTCTACCTCTGTGGTGTCCACTACATCACAATCCATAGGTATCCATGTGCCATGATTATTTTTCCAATGTCTGTAGGTGTATTTCATGTAGCAAATACTCCGCACTACTTGATATCTTATTACTATACTTTCTTTAGTAAGTATACCTTGAAAATGGTCTCCCTTCTGCAAACCCTCCCTAACATCCCACATTGGGTATAGAATATTATCAAGAAATTCATTTTCTAGGCCTTTGCATACCCACATGGTCTTTGTCTTGTGAATGAAGATTGATTTGAAAAATAAATAGATGTAATGGAGGGCATGGACCAACGAATACCCATAGATTTTGAACCAAAACTAAACTTCATGGATGATTAAAAAATCTGACTCCACCCACAACTGTGGTCATCATTTTGCTTTGCTGCGGGGCATGTTACATATTCTAATTGATCTTTTAAGTCACCTTCCATTTGCATAAGTGCATCTATAGCACCTACCAACTTTCGAGCCGATCTACACATCAAAATAGATAATATAAATGAATGTGCGCATTGCATAGGATGCATCTCATTGATGTAATTGTGACACAAGTAGATTATACTTACTTTGACACACTGCCATGGATAGATGCTATTGAATTGACAAAGAAACATTGCTTGGCTAAGATGTCCACAGTCACCAAGCTCCAATGCGAGCTGCATTATTAATTAAGAATAATTATTATTTGATATAATACTCCACAATGCAAGAGATAAGCTACGTAGGGATTGATACTCACTCCTCATGATATGCAATAAAGATAACTCGTGCCGCAGTCAAATCAACAGGTTGCAACCAATTAAAAACATCATCTATGGTCTTCTGCTTATTGCTAAGTACATTAGAAACAAGAGGATTGACCATACATGCACATCTCTGTATATATAGGAGAAGCTGTTCTAAAACCATACTGCAATAAAAAGAAAAGAATATTAGTTCATTTGATCCAATGGAAATACAAAAGCATAAAGTCAAGAAAAAGTTTGTATCAGGGACCTGAGGATGGCTATTATGACCTTGTCATTAACCTCTTTCTTGAAGTTTAAAAGGATTGACATGTCCTCTTCATCGAATAGAAAAGTAAAAGGTTGTTCTCGAACTTGAAACCTAACTTGAAATGACTTCCCCATTTGCTGCAAGGTATGATTATTTTCTAGAGTCATCTGATGGATAGCTAGAGCAGCTTTGCTTTCTTGAGATGAGCTTCCTATATTCTCTACTCCAGCTATGTCCTCCTCATCCTCCTCTTTTTCCTCCTCCTATAAAAGGATAAAATAATTATGAGATTCAAAATTTTAAATTAATTATAATTTAAAAAAGGCTTTTAAATGAATAAAGAAAATTAAAGATAAGTTTTCATAACTGCAGATATCTTCGTGGTCTTTTTATGTAACCTTCTGAGGCAACTTTAGTGTCATATCCATCTCCTTCAGCGCCAGATCTCTTATATATCTGACTATCACACGGCCAGATATTTGTTATGCAGTAAGCTCACTAGCACAGTTTATGGAAAATCCAAAAAAATCTCACTAGAATGCAACAAGAAGACTCTTGAGATTTATCAGAGGTACAAGACAGTTTGGGATAGAATACAGAGGAAGTCATCCAAGGTTGCATGGATACTATGACAGTGACTATGCCAGAGATCATGGGACCAAGAGATTAACATAGGGATATGCCTTCTAGAGGGCTCAATCTCTCCAAGAAAACACACTAAATCCCTCTTAATGAACGGATGTCTCTCTCTCTCTCTCTCATGTGGACTGAATTATATGATGGAAATTTCTCTTAAAGAAATGGAAGGTGGCCTCTTATCGAAATCGAACTCCAATGAAGAACACCCTTGCAATCACTCAATATCTCTCATGATGATCTTGATGCTTCAGTGTAAGGCAAGGGAGATCTGATACCATGACGAAATATGAAGAGGGGAGAGGAGAAGAGTGGAGATGAGGAGAGAGGGTACAGTTAGAGAGCACACCACAAATGACTAACTGTATACTAGCTTTAGTTGAAAATGTAGAATATATAAAAACCCATTTAGGGTTAGGGTTAGGGAATCTAACCCTTTCCTTTATAGCACTCTATTGGGCTAGTGCTATGAACATATGATCACATGATGGTGCTATGCACACATGGTCACATGATGTTGATCGTGAACTCTCAACACATATTATTGACACTAAATAAATCAACAGTCTTTCCAGAGACATTTAAGTCTTGACATGGAAGCAGGTCAACACAAAATTAGGTATTACGAGCACCATAGATCATGGATGATGGAAGTCCGAGAAGTTTATAAGTCCAAGAAATGCATGCAAGATTTTTACTAAAACAATAATATGATGACATTTTGTGGCTCACAGACCGACTATCTTATCAACCTCTTTGTAGAAAGTACCTCCTAGACCTTTAGGCTAGTTTGATGCACTATCACAAACCTGGGCACACACTCTTCTCACTAGCTTGCTACTCTCTACCATCTTGTATGCCCATAGTAACTCCTCCTTTCATTGGGGGTCCTCTTCATCCTACTCTAGGCACTCTATACATCATCGAGCCTCCTCCATGTCCTACCAAAAGAAACCTACATCATGATCTTGACAAGTACCTTAAAGGAATAGGAAAAATGATAGCCAGGGAAATGAATTTTCATCGTATTTGCCACCTCCATATCAAACAGCCAATTGCAAAGCATGTCCTCCTTGTAGCTATTTTACTCCCTCCTCTCCACGTCTGGTTCTGCATAGAGGTCATTCAACAATGTTGTCAGATAGAACATGAGCATTCCAAAGTCTTCTGAGTATGCCATAGATTTGCAGTAGGTGGATCGGCTAGATTTTAGAATGGGCTCTTAGTTGTGTTTGCACTGCACTTAAATAAGGTGAGTTCATTGAGCCCGACCTTCTCATTCTTCTTTCATACGACTTGACATGTCCACCTCTCAATTCAGTTGAGGTAGGTAACCTTCTCTGTCAATGTGTTGGAACTCTGGTAAAGATAATGTGTGAGCAATGACTTCCATATATGGAAGTTACAAAAAGATCACAAATACATGGAATGATGTCACAAGAATCTATGTGAAATCCAAAATGAATTAATTGTAAACAAATCCTAAATCCTAAACGAATGAATAAAATAAGCAGACCACCACACTGGTGGTAGTTAATATCTTGGCGTGCAAGGGAGTTCATTGAGCCCAACCTCCTCATTCTTCTTTCATACGACTTGACATGTGCACCTCTCATCATTCATCTTTCATTCAGTATGGCTTTCAGGATAGTGATAGATATATGTAGATATTTGGTCTAACATTATGGTCCTTGGCCTATCTTGACACTATCTAGACTCAAAGCATTCTCCTACCATACTATGTGCTATCACCATCATAGCAACATCTCTTCCTGTCTCATTAGCATTATCCAACCACTAATATTTAAGGAGTCCTTTGACTATGCTAGACTATAGTTATAGAGCTTTTGCCAAATCCCTAGTGATACGAATACAAAATAAGATGAGGAGATATATTAGCACAAGGTTTTCATCAAAGGTGAAGTTATCTTACTATGTCATAATTCATCTATGGGAAGGATGTGATTTTGCCAAGGACACACGTCCATACCTCTACTTCATCAAGGTTCATTTTGATGTTAAGGCATGGGATAGAAGGCTAGATTATAACTTCTTAATTCAATCTCTATGTGATTTATATTTAGGACCTAATATCAATCATAACTAGGTTTAGGTTAATTATCACGTGATAAGGCATGTGATAGGATACACGATAACTTCTTAATTCAATCTCTACGTGATTTATGCTTAAGGCCTACCTTTAATCATCACAAGTTTTAAGGTCTATCATCATTAGCTTTGTTAAACATCTTCTTCCAATGAATTTTCCAAAGTATGTGTGAATGGAGAGATGATTGAATCCTTTTCTCCAAAAAAGATCCATCAAACAAGGATGTCCTCTTACTCTTTTACTATTTGGTATTACTATTAATTCTCTTGGATGGATCATTGAAAGTGAAGTTTAGACTAGATATATTAGATGAATTGAGATTCCTAATGGCAAGCAACTATTGAATCAATACTTTGTAGATGACACTAATTTAACTCCAAAGAACATAGTGCATACATTTCTATACCACACAACTACTTAGCAACCTTCTAGAAGGGATAAAACATTCTAAAGTAAGTTATTTTATTTACTTTTAAATAGAGAATCTATGTCAAAATGTTTTCCATAATTCTCTACTCCATTGCATCCAAAATCTTCCTAGTACTCTAAAGTTAGCACTTTATGAAAGTCTTGGAAGTCCATTTAAGGCAATAAGAGACAAACACAATTTGAATTGCAAATGAATTTTCATGGGCCTTGATCCAATATTAAAATAAAATAAAAATCAAGAGTAGTTGTTTGATAAATCAAGAATTTTCACAGTGTAATGGGTCTCTTATCTTCCAAACCTCAACAAAATGATGACCACAACTAAGTCCAAAGCTACTTGTCAAATTAAGTTGATAAGACAAGAGGTTCCCACAAGATATGGCTTTAATTTCTTCTTTAAATTCCTTTAATATAAAAGGAAATTTAACCTCCAATAGTTCAAAAAGTTGCTACTAAGTGTTCCCCTCATGCTCTCTAATCTGGTGACACTTGACCTTAGCCTCTATAGTATCTTTAGTGACCATCGCTTCTATCCATCTTTTTTTTCTTAGTGAGTTTAAAAGTTTCTTTAGTTAGCATATTAATCTTCTCTACTCACCATTTTATAAAATAAATTTTAAAGTGCTCCAAGTTAAATCTATTTCCCACTCTGAGCTTAGCTTTGGTTGCTACTGGATTTATTTGTGCCATTTGAAAGTACCATATTCTAGCTAATCTTTCAAGAAGTCTCTTCTTTCAGCCTAGATAATAGCTCTTCATTCTTTCCTTGCTTTTAGAAGGAAATATTTTTTGCATTGAACAACCTTGAAGCAATAGTTTGCTTTGGGAAGCATGTGACAAAAGGCATCTTTCCAAATCTTAGTAATCTACAGACAAAATCTTTTGATCTAGAAGAATTTAGGGTCAGCTTTGAATTAGAGTTAGCCTTGAACCAAGAAGTGGTTCTTTTTGATTCACCAAAATCGATATAGCCAACAACTGTTTTCACTCTCAATGAAGGAGAGATGAATAGTTCTGAATTATCTTTAAATCCTTTTTCCATATATGTAATTAGAGACAAAGACTCTATCTACTCTAGCTTCCCTTCTCCAATCTCCAAGCTATCTATTAGATCATGTAAACTCCATATAGCTTCCATATCCACTAGTTGCATATGTTTCTTAAGTGATTCATAAGTAATAAGCTCAAAGCCTTTAATAATTTTCCCATTCATAACTATATATCTTGCTTATCTTCAATAATATTGAAATCACCCGCCAATTTATGTTGTCCCCAAAACTTCAAAATATTCCCAAAGGTCTTTTCTATCATTATACAATTTTGAAAACACAAAGTAAAACTAAAAGGTGGAAGCGAGATTGGATTTGGTCACATTCTAAATGCAAATATAAAAAATGCCTAAAAAAGGCATGCTCTATAATTCAGTAAAAATAATTTTCTTAAGTTATGGATTCCATGCAGTAGCTCAAAGATTAAGGCACTACATGGACTATTTGAGTTAACAAAATTGTCGCATTTTAGAGCATTGTATAAAATTGGATGCACTTAAATGGCTACACTCAATCATTCCTTAGCTCAAAATCCATCCCCTTAAGGCAGATATCTCATACAACACACCTATTCTTGAAGGATTTCCTTACCACACACACACATAGATATGCACATGCACCCCCCCCCAACACACACACACACACACACACACACACACACACACACACATGTGCGTGCATGCATGCACGCACGCATGCACAGAGAGAGAGAGAGAGAGAGAGAGAGAGAGAGAGAGAGAGGATATAGCTTATTAAAGAAGTAAAAATCAATGGGGATACCCTCAATATTCAATGGTATACTTATGGGCTTGGAGACTTGAAGATCACCTATGTTACTAGTGACAACTCCTAGAAGTAATTTGAATCTATAGGAGTGTTCAATTGAGAGCCCTTGGCTATCAAAACCACTTCGTCATTGTCAAACATCATCTTGTCATCTTTTGTAATTATTCCATGACTTTAGGCATCCATTTCTTATCTACTTTGTTCACATGTTTAACAAATGTCCCTTTGTACTAGATTTTTTTGGCTCTCATATCAAGGCAATATTTAAGAATGTGACCATTTAAGGCCATGCAAGAAACATGTTCTTGTATAGAAAGGCTTATTCCTTCCACACTCCTATTCCTTGATATCTTCAGGATAATTTTATTCCTTTCTAGATCCTATTAAGGCAATGCTTAGAAAAAGCTGGTAGATAGAAAGGTTTAGAGCCACAGTGTTCCATAAGCAATGCACCTTTAAATAGCCATCAATTCTAGGCTTAGCTTGATTATGATCTCCTTAGTAAACACCTACTGATTGACCCCTAGATGCTCTTGAACTCCCTTTCATGTTTGTTGGACAGCAATCACCTACTTCCTTTTCTTGGGGTAGCCACTCTATAAAAAACCATGCAACATGTGCAAGCAAGCACACATTTAAAATACCCCTTATTTTAAATTCTATATTCTTTTACATAATGGTATTCCCCTCTTCTATACATATACATATTGTGATTTTGAATGAGTCATCTCTTTTGCACATATACATGTTGTAATTAAAAAGTCCCCTTCATATATATCTACAGAATTTGTTTGAGTTTGTAACTGGAATTTCCTATCCAATGCAGTTATCAACCATGCCAGGGGATAGTCCAACACCAAATATTCTTAAAGGGGCTAGTTAATAAACAAGAAAAAATCAAAAGCTTGTGTGTGAGTGTGTGTATGAGGGGGGTTAACAAAGAGAATATAGGGAGATCAACCACACCCTTGTAAAAAATGATGTTTAGAAATTTCCTCTGTAGTCTACGTGAAATAATATACGTGAGGTATGCATCCAAAAAAATATTAAGGGGGGTAATCTGCACTATAAAAAATGTTTAAGAACAAGGGGTTATCCCACACTCATCCATTAAACATTAAAAATAAAAAAATAAAAAAATACATATAAATTAGTTAGGGGGTAATCCACACCCATATTAGGAACATAACCAATTAAAGGGAAGTAGGCCAAATTATGAATTAGGGTGTCTAAAATATAAAGGAGTTAGCTCAATCTTAAAAAATAAAGTCAGAGCTCAAAATTAGGGTGAGTCGAAAAAATAAACACATGAATTCCCAAACAATGTAATTATAACTGACTGCTATTGAAAAAAACATTACCCTTGCTAATAAAATATGAAGGAGTCAATTGTCATAGGAATCTTGAAATGGGAGCAATGCATTAACTAGGTTGTGTTGTTTGTTTGTTAGTCATACTTATGACTGGATAGTCCATGAGAGAGAGAGAGAGAGAGAGAGAGAGAGAGAGAGAGAGAGAGAGAGAGAGAGAGAGAGAGAGAGAGAGAGAGAGAGAGAGAGAGAGAGAGGGGGGGGGGGGGGGGGAGGGGGGTTGTATCGTCACAATAACAAAAAGTTGTAACATGCTCTCTTATGCCTCATGGATGTTTTATTAACCTATCATAAGGTTTAAAGAGCATTTAGTCCATTTCGGGAAACTAAGGAGTTCACTAGGTTTCCACATCAAATACTTATATGAGAGAGAGAGAGAGAGAGAGAGAGAGAGAGAAAGAGAGAGAGAGAGAGGATATAGCTTATTAAAGGAGTAAAAATCAATGGGGATACCCTCAATATTCAATGGTATACTTATGGGCTTGGAGACTTGAAGATCACCTATGTTACTAGTGACAACTCCTAGAAGTAATTTGAATCTATAGGAGTGTTCAATTGAGAGCCCTTGGCTATCAAAACCACTTCGTCATTGTCAAACATCATCTTGTCATCTTTTGTAATTATTCCATGACTTTAGGCATCCATTTCTTATCTACTTTGTTCACATGTTTAACAAATGTCCCTTTGTACTAGATTTTTTTGGCTCTCATATCAAGGCAATATTTAAGAATGTGACCATTTAAGGCCATGCAAGAAACATGTTCTTGTATAGAAAGGCTTATTCCTTCCACACGCCTATTCCTTGATATCTTCAGGATAATTTTATTCCTTTCTAGATCCTATTAAGGCAATGCTTAGAAAAAGCTGGTAGATAGAAAGGTTTAGAGCCACAGTGTTCCATAAGCAATGCACCTTTAAATAGCCATCAATTCTAGGCTTAGCTTGATTATGATCTCCTTAGTAAACACCTACTGATTGGCCCCTAGATGCTCTTGAACTCCTTTCATGTTTGTTGGACAGCAATCACCTACTTCCTTTTCTTGGGGTAGCCACTCTATAAAAAACCATGCAACATGTGCAAGCAAGCACACATTTAAAATACCCCTTAATTTAAATTCTATATTCTTTTACATAATGGTATTCCCCTCTTCTATACATATACATATTGTGATTTTGAATGAGTCATCTCTTTTGCACATATACATGTTGTAATTAAAAAGTCCCCTTCATATATATCTATAGAATTTGTTTGAGTTTGTAACTGGAATTTCCTATCCAATGCAGTTATCAACCACGCCAGGGGATAGTCCAACACCAAATATTCTTAAAGGGGCTAGTTAATAAACAAGAAAAAATCAAAAGCTTGTGTGTGAGTGTGTGTATGAGGGGGGTTAACAAAGAGAATATAGGGAGATCAACCACACCCTTGTAAAAAATGATGTTTAGAAATTTCCTCTGTAGTCTACATGAAATAATATACGTGAGGTATGCATCCAAAAAAATATTAAGGGGGGTAATCTGAACTATAAAAAATGTTTAAGAACAAGGGGTTATCCCACACTCATCCATTAAACCTTGAAAATAAAAAAATAAAAAAATACATATAAATTAGTTAGGGGGTAATCCACACCCATATTAGGAACATAACCAATTAAAGGGAAGTAGGCCAAATTATGAATTAGGGTGTCTAAAATATAAAGGAGTTAGCTCAATCTTAAAAAATAAAGTCAGAGCTCAAAATTAGGGTGAGTCGAAAAAATAAACACATGAATCCCCAAACAATGTAATTATAACTTACTGCTATTGAAAAAAACATTACCCTTGCTAATAAAATATGAAGGAGTCAATTGTCATAGGAATCTTGAAATGGGAGCAATGCATTAACTAGGTTGTGTTGTTCGTTTGTTAGTCATACTTATGACTGAATAGTCCATGAGAGAGAGAGAGAGAGAGAGAGAGAGAGAGAGAGAGAGAGAGAGAGAGAAAGAGGGGGGGGGAGGGGGGTTGTATCGTCACAATAACGAAAAGTTGTAACATGCTCTCTTATGCCTCATGGATGTTTTATTAACCTATCACAAGGTTTAAAGAGCATTTAGTCCATTTCAGGAAACTAAGGAGTTCACTAGGTTTCCACAACAAAATACTTATATGAGAGAGAGAGAGAGAGAGAGAGAGAGAGAGTCATGGCAAATTAACAAGAAAGTTGTAGCATGCCCTCTTCATGCCTCATGGATTGTTTATTAACTTATCACAAGATAAAATTTCCATAGAAATCTATGCAACTCTTTAAATGTAATTGAATTGACATTCATCATATATTATTTGAAACAATAAAGGAAGGTCTACCCCTTGCATTTAGTCCATTGAGGGGAAATAAGGGGCTCAATACTTACATATGATGCTATGTATATTCTTTGCAAATTGAATAAAGTCACCCATGGGTGGAGGACCCCATTTGCATCCCACATTTTTTTCATGAGCAATTCTCTTATGTCATGTTCCACGAGGGGGTGCACTAATAAGAAACCCTATGTATCACGTGCCTTCAAGGGGTAATTTAAAAACCCCTAAACTAAAATATATATCCCAATAAAACCACCCCTCTTTACTTATGAACTAATGGATTTTTTCTAAAGTTGAACTAAAGAACCTTCCTGCTAGTGTAATCCTGCGAAACCAAAAAGTTTAATTAAAATACCTCTCATTTTGAATGCATGTGATACACTAAAATTTTGTGAGGTGAACTCCTCGAGAATTTTTCTCTTTATATATTACCATGAGTTTTGAGGTGTTTCTCATGTAAAGGGACGTGATGCTGTGATATAAACATTAAACAAATGCTACGGAACAAACATTAATCAAATGCCTTAGTTAAAAATGGTTATATGCATCTTGCTCTGAGCACGTTGAAGCATTGGGTTATATGACCCCAGCCGTGCATCTCATAAAAAAACGAATATGAAATGCATGTTTATGAAGTGCTATGATACTTATTCAAAGCAAATATGTTTAGGATTACGTATTGAAGATTAAAGGCATTTCTACATGATTATATATTAATTCATATGGTCGCATGAGTTAAGATGGGATTGCTAACTAAGTTGGAGATAATGAGCATGTTTAACTCTAGAAGGGGACATTAGAGACAAAACTACTTAGGTTGGATAAAAGATCATTTTACTTCCTCCTTTTTGTACCTTTCTCTTTGTGATTTTATTCACTTTAGAAATTTGTAGTGGCCACTACAAAAAGGTAGGTTGAGTGGAGATATGTTACTAGGCATCAAGACGTGCCCCTTGTGGAGGATCATGGAATATTTAACCCACATCCTATGGTTACATATTTTTAGGTGTAATCCTTAGTAATCCTGCAACACATTAGAATATAATAAATTCATGTATATTTTAAATAAAATATAAATATTAAAAAACGACCTATTGCTAAGTGAAATTATATAAGGTACTATAAAAGAGCTAGAGATGGACATCTTTAGTTCACAAGGGAAATATAGGAGGAGTTAATATGCATTCAATGAGTTTTGCATGCTCATTTGTTTTAGATTCCCTTTCTCTTTGTTGGAAGTTAAGATAATGGCATTTAGGGGTATTTACACAAATTGAGTTTCTTTAAAAATATAATTTAAGCTATGAAAGGTTGATGTTTTTTTCAAGAGAATAGAATTTTCTATATTTATGCTTGAAAAGACCAACCATACAATTCAATCGACTATGGGTTAGGGATCGAGGAAGGAAACTACAAAGAGAAACCAAAGAGAAACCAGGTGTTGAGCCAACCGGTTTCAAAAGAACCGAGCTGATTGCCTAAGGAATCTAGCTGATTGCCTAAGGAATCTCTAAAGTAGGGGCTAGCAACCAAGGCGGAGGGGTAATACATCTTTAAGGAATGCCTCTCTCCTATGTGAGGTAAGATGATTAGAGGAAAAGCATGCAATTTATAAGGTTCTCCATAATGTGCTTGGGATATTTGCCTAGTGCAAGGTAATTATATATATCTCTCCCGAGCAGTTTTGTTGAGCTCAAAAAACTCTCAAGGGACCCTCCTTCATGATGCACCCTCCTCACTTCCTTGCAGTTCCTTTCCCTCTCTCCGGCCATATCTCCCCCATGCTCCACCTCTGTAAGCTCATCGCCCACCATGGCTTTGCCATCACCTTCGTTAGTACCCACCGTAACCAGCCCAATTTGCTCCTCGATGAAACATGGTCAGGCCTCGACATTCGTCTTGCTTCTATCCCTGATCAACTGCCAGCTGATTTCCAGCTTACTGACTTGCATACTCTCAGAGTGCTTCTGCGTGCTTTCGAGAATTTGAAGGCTCCCTTCCAGCAGCTGATGGAGGAATTAACGGCTGCAGCGGCTCCTAGTTTCTCTTGTATGATCTCGGACGTTCACCTTGGATGGACACAGGATGTGGCCCAACAATTTGGACTTCCGAGAATAGCTTTATGGACTTCTAACATAGCTGAACTTTGCACCTATTTTCACGTGCCAGACCTTGTCGCCAGGGGATACATCTCACTTCAATGTGTGTAGCTCCTTTCCAGTTGATAAGTTCATGTGTCGTGCTATATTATTCACAATTTCAGGTGTAGTGCTATATTATTGGCGATTTCCAGGTTTCAAGTACTCATGTTTTTACCACATTTTATCCTTGCAGCCAATGGTGACTCTTCTGATCTTCACGTTCAAGATGACCCACCTTGCAATATTGTTGTCCCAGGGCTTCCAATTTTGCAACGGATAGACTTGCCTTACTTTCTTAGGATCGCCACAGATTTCTCAGATATACTGTTTCGTTACTTCGTTGAGCAGACAAGTCGCATCACCGAAGCTAAGCACGTTCTTGTGAATTCATTTTACGAGCTTGAACAAGAAGCATTTGATGCTTTGAAGAGATCATGCGTTTCCAATATCGTTCCCGTTGGGCCATTGATGCTGTTAGCTGAAAATATCGCCGCGGATGTGAGACCCAGTACAAAAATTCACGACGAGGAGGAGATCAAGTGCTTGGAGTGGCTAGATGGACAAGCTACTGCCTCTGTTGTGTATGTAGCTTTCGGGAGTGTATCATGTATAGCAGAAGCTCAAGTCTCAGAATTTGCGCGCGGGCTGGAGATGTGCGGGCATCCGTTTCTATGGGTCGTGCGACCAGGCCTCGCGAAAGGAATAGACGGCAATCCCCTCTCCGAAACGTATCTCACAAGGGTTAGAGCCCACTCTCTGGTGGTATCATGGGCGCCACAGGTAAGAGTACTGGGGCATTCTGCTGTGGGATGCTTCGTAACGCACTGCGGCTGGAATTCGACGTTCGAAAGTATTTGTGCGGGAGTCCCAATGGTGTGTTGGCCGATAAGCGCAGATCAACCATTGACATGCAAACTGATAGAAGATCAATGGAAGGTGGGAGTGAGGATGGGAAAGGAGGCAGGAGGTGGGTTGACGAGGGCAGAAGAAGTGGAGATGGCAGTGAAGAGTGCAATGAGAGATCTAGGGACCCTCAAGGCTCGAGCATTGGAGTTGCAAGATGCTTCAAAAAGAGCATGCATTTCCTCTGCTTGCAATCTTGACCACATCTTGGAAAGCTTTTGCTGCAGCACCACTACTTTTCCTCAGCCGTCAAATGCTTGCTTTTAGTGCATGTATGTATCCTGTATAATAAGGGCTAAGCTGCATTCTTACCGGTTTAATCAACGTATTACTAAGAGAATTACCAGCAAGAAATTTGTAGTTCACCTTCATACGCTTTTTATGAAAGAAAAGGGAATTGGGTCATTAGCGATCTTCACATTTGTAGGGCATGATTAGCTATCTTCACTTTTGTAGGGATGAAGTGGCTAGTTCATAAGGGTAAGCCAATAGCGATCTTCACTTTTGTAGTGATGAAGTGGCTAGTGATGCCTACAAAAGTGAAGATCGCTAATCAACCAAGGTTATGGGCTCATAAGGGTAAGCCAATAAATCCCCACTTTCTCCCCCTCGTGTATGACAACATTATAACCATTGTTCTTATTAAATCTTATCTAGTTCTACAATGGTCTCCCTCTATATTGTTCCTATGTTAAGCCTCTTCACACCATTATTCTTGACATATTACTATACTTACTATTGGGTCTTACATTATTAAATTTGCACCATGGATTCAAGAAACCAATGATGAGTACCATCTTTGAAGCTTTCTAGCACATTAATGGATACACATTATTTCTCTATTGGAACTTTCGTTTTATCCTAAAAATAAAGAAATTGCCTAGAAAGTTCAAATCACCAAAGACTTATCTTATTATTTCAAACCCTTATAAGCATGATTTTATGAAATTGTTCCTTGTAAATTTCCATTCTAAACCTTGATGTTGATCTAGCAAGGCACATATCTCTCAAATGTTCAAAATGAAAGAGGAAGATTGATCCATGAATGCCTCATTCTTCAAAATTAATCATAATTATTCATAGCTTTAAAACGAACAATTTGCTTGGAATGAAATCAATGACTTTAATAGTTAAAAGGAAAATATATGACAAGAACTAACTTTACATATTAAGAAACAAAATACAACTTAATGGATATGAGTAGAAAATAACTTTTTAGAAACGCTAATTAACTCTAAATCTAAAAAAATATGATAATTCCAAATGTCAACGTATTGACAAGGATAATCATGAACACAAGGAGCTGAAGAAAATTTTCCTTGCTAATACTATGAAACACCTAGACATTCTGCCTCATAATTTTCATGATAAAAAGGTATACATGGTTAGAAGAGAGGCTAAATCAAACAATTAAGACTACAAATTTTACAACACATGAGGCAATAAATTTTAAGAAAGCTTTGGCTATTATAAAGCTAAATAAATCTAGTCATATTGATGAATTAGAATCATTGACCCGAGAACCTCTAGCCATTTCTCTCCTTATAAAGAGTGCTTTTCCCATCTTGAGTTCGAGAGAAACATTTTTGACACCATGTATACTAGATTTTAAATCCAATATTTCTCAATTGAATATGAAAAGCCTTGTTCATATGAATAGAAACAACTTCTAGGTGGCCTACCTCATCTTTAGCAAAAGATGTTGATATGCAAGGGATATATTATTAGAAACACAACTAACCATGACAAATTCCCTAAGAAACATTCAAGGAAAAAGAAATATCATTGAATTGACAACTCAAACA
Organism: Dipteris shenzhenensis; assembly: GCF_047967505.1. Classification (NCBI taxonomy): domain Eukaryota; kingdom Viridiplantae; phylum Streptophyta; class Polypodiopsida; order Gleicheniales; family Dipteridaceae; genus Dipteris; species Dipteris shenzhenensis. Next base: position 17,889,625 of record NC_141606.1, read on the forward strand.
TTTGTGGGATATTGGATGCTAGACTAAAGGTGTCCTGATATTTGTAGATGACTATTCAAGGAAGGCGTGTGTGTCCTTCCTAAAAGAGAAATATATGATATCCTTAACTATTTTAAGGAGTTTGTTGCCATGATTGAAATGTGTAAGACATGTTAGATTCAAATAAAGTGGGAGAATATAAGTCTATAGAAATCACTGAATTTTGGAAATAGAAGGGGAATGGAAGATAGCATACCACTTCCTCTACCCTATGCTTAAAGCCCAAGGGGGCTAATATAGTAAACATAACTTCATACATCCATAAAGCATATGTTCGGTGAGAAGACCAAAAGTATGCTTAAAGCCCAAAATATACATAACTATTTATATTAAGAGTATGCTTAAAACCCAAGATACACCTAAGAGTATGCTTAAACGAAGAGCATGTTTAAAGCCCAAGATATACATAGCTATTTATGGGTTCGCATAGTAAACACAATTGAATACCTTCATACTAATTGAATTGCAACTAAGGCTATCTCAATTATGTTTAGTGATTGTTTATTATGGGCTAGCATAGTAAATGGAGTTGCATGCCTCCATATTAACTGAGGCTATCTCAAAGAAAAATCATAACATGGAATTATTTATAGATGTAAAGCCTACAATTGATAATCTAAGAATATTTGTTTGTGTGGATTACATATGCATCTATGATGCCAATAGGGATAAAATTGATTAAAAATCCATTAAAGGGATATATTTGTTGGCTACAATGACAATGATCAAGGCCTAAAAGGTTTGGATTCCTAGGTCAGTACGGATTTAATCTTTGATGAGTAAGGTATTAGATATTTAATCATGGAGTAGAAGAAAGATGAAGCAATTTTACTAAAGAGATATTGGTGAAAAGGAAACCTAGTCAAAGCCATGGCATAGATACTTTTATGTTACCATCAAGCAGGTCATATCCACAACTATTGAGAATGAACTCATGAGATTCGTTTATGGACATGTTGTCCAATAGAGAATCAAGTGCTAAATATCCTAACCATACCTCTTGCTAAAATCAAGCAAGAAAGTTTTCCCATATTATGGGGTATAAATACATCACCCATTTTTCATTAAGGCGAAGTGAGAATTGATGATAATTTGGAAAAGAAGTTTTGAGCTTTCGATGAAGATGGATGATGGTGACGATGGTTCCTTGTCACATCCTTTTCAACTGTCACCCCTACGTCATGAGTAGTACGGAGCCATAGAGCTCCCTCAAGAACTTTTTGACTGGCATCTTAGTGACCTAACCAATGACAAGAGTTTTCTTGCTCTTAGTGGATATAAAGAGACTCTTCTTTCTTTTGTCGAGTAGAAGCAAACGGGAAGCAATAAAGAGCCTGCATCAACATATCTTCAAAATGTTTCTCTGCCTACCCTTAAAAATGGCCTTACCACATCAGGAATTCAAGGAAGAAGAGGAGGAAGTGCGCATCCATCTTACTCAGTGGGTAGCTGCACAGAAGGTTAGAGGTGGGTTTTTCACTCTTTCTATGCGAACAAACTCTCCTTCCTGTTTTGCCTATTCCAAGGAGCTTGGGGGTTCCTTTGCAAGGACAAAACCCTTAGGCCCTTGAAGAGCCGGCCCAAGAAATGACAACGGAGGTAAAGAAGGAAATCAAGGAGATGCATGCAATGGAGGTTAAGAAAGAAATGGAACTTGCAGAGGTCAAGAAGGAGGTGGAGCGGCTGGCGGTAGCTCCCATGCAGCATGCATAAGGAACCCAAGCAAGAAGTGGGGCCATCGATGACACTTTCAAAGGAAGAGGACCTGCGGAGATGGCTCATAGAGATCATGGAGCTAAAAAGTGAGGCAAAAAGGGCTCTCCTGATACTCAAGCAAAAAATGCAAACCCACAAACCTCCACCGAGCCTAAGTTGCATTATTTTGGCCTTTTTAAAAAAATTTTAAACAATGTTCAAATTCTCATTTTTTGTGATTTAAGATGTATTGATCGATTTATCCCAATTTATTCATACAAATACTTTATTTGTATGGATAACATAGTATTTGTATGAATACTTTTACTCAAATGAATAAAGCAATGGTATTCGTACGAATATACCTAGTATAAGATGGATCCCACCTTTATTTTTTTGTATTCAAACAAATACTGCCACGTCTGCCTACCTCTTTGCCACTTCATCTACCTACCTGCCTGCTTGTTTGCTTACCTTACTTGCCAGCTCACCCACCTATCCACAGGTAACCTCTTCTCTCTTGTTTGAGACTGGCACTCATCTCTCTTGCAAGAGTTGTGTGCTGCAGTATTTTTAAAATATTAATGTTCGTTTTGTTTTGCTTTGAGACTGGCACTCATCTCTCTTGAGAGGTGTGTTGCAATCTTTTTTTTAATATTAATGTTGTTTTGTTTTGTGTTTGAGACTAGCACTCATCTCTCTTGTGAGATTTTGTGTTGCAGTTTCAATTTTAATATTAAAATTAGTTTTTTATTTGAGGTTGGCACTCGTATCTCTTGAGAGATTTGTGTGTTGCAGTCTCAGTTTTGATATTAATGTTTTTTTTGTAGGATTTCTTAGAATAGCACTCATCTCTCTATTAAAATCTCAAGAGTTGTGTAATGCAGTCTAAGTTTAGAGATGTTTTCATAGATGCTTCTTCTGGCACTCATCTCTCTCTTGAGAGTTGTGTGATGCAGTCTAAGTTTAATATCATGAGAAGTGCTCATAGACACTTAGTCTTACACTCAACTGTCCATTGATAGTTGTGTGTTGCATTCAAAGCCTAGCGTTAGATGTGAAAAAATGGTTAGTCAGTGTTACACACTCATGAATCACAAGATCTCGTAATTTGTTTTTTTGTGATTTGATTTAGTGTTACATGAATTTTGGGTTGAGAGGTTGTACCTGGGTCATTTTTGGAATTGCTTGCATTGTTAATTGTCATTGCTTGCATTGTTTTTGATCATACCTAGTATTGAATTATTTTTTGAATTCTATGTTGTAGCTTGTTGCATACTAGGGCTCATGTAGGTGAGAAGAGAAAGGCTCAGCATCTTGATGTCAATCGAGCTTAGAAGAAGGTGCTAAAAAATGAGAATGCGCACTTCTTGATGAATGTTGATCAGGACATAATTGGGACTGCTTTCAACAATGGTGAAAGCAACGTACAAAATCTTGCTAAGACCATGGCAGAGGGTGGAGTGAGGCCCTACATGAACTCTTTCTACATGTTTTTTCAACAAAATCTATAGATCAATTCATGCACTACTTCACCTTAGAGAGTCGCTGATGTCTTAGTAAAATAGATCGAGACATCACCTCTTGTGACATGAAGTGGGAGGGTCCTACTATAGAAGCCAGAGTCACATATATAAAGAATATGTGGCGAGGCTTCAAAGGCAAAGGAGTGACCTCATCCTCCATTACACCAATGCACTCGTGACCCCAAGTACCATTAGCATTACATCTCCCACAGCCACAAGCACCAATACAGCCATGCCACCCACAAGCACCATTGCAGCCACAACACTCATAGGTGCCAATGCATCTGCCATAACCCTCTTCCCACATATCCCTTTCCCCAAGGTTCTTCATGTATGTGATACCCCATATCCGACCCCATCATATCCATAACCACAAGAGATTCCGTCACTTGTTGCACGTCTCCCATCACATTCACATCCCAAATTTCCAACTTCTTTTGCATGTCCATTTGTGCCTCCTGCCACATGCATTGATCAATTTCCCTCTCCTTCATACTCACCTACACCAAGAATAACTCCTGTACCAACACACTAGGATAATCCTGCCACACATGTTGATAGATTTCCCTCTCCATCATACTCTCCTTCAAACTCACCTCCACTGCATTTCTCTGAGTCACACGAGGAAGTGTATTTGGGCATTTGTGATTGGGGAATGATGACACCAACAAGACTAGCAAGCATTATCCAGCATTATAGAGTAATAATCCCACCATTGTGTGGATTGCCCACCATCAGAAATTTCGTCATGTAGCTCTAGAGTGTCTTTGCATGGACCCCCCACCTTTCAACATTGCACAAGATGTGTATATAGTGTCCCACCACATTTTGAAGATTATGGACATTTGCATACCATCTACTTTTTTTGGAGCCGTTGAAGCTTTAATTGTGCATCTATACAACCAAACAATCATCCAACTATTGTAGAAATTTGTGGTGTTTTTGATGTCGCTGCAAGATGTGGCATACAACTCATTCCCCACCAAGGACTTAGACCAACAAATGACTGAATCTCTTATGCAAATTTCAACTACTATTTTGGGACATGATTACTTGTTGTAATAATAATATTATTATATATCATTGAGTCCCAAGTCCATAATTCAATACGATAATATTTAAATATTGTTTGAAAATTTGAAATTCAAGTTGGTAATATTTAATGCGATAAGTGTCATGTTGTGGCGATTTCATGTGATATTTTTTAAATATTGATTGTATAATTGATATTAAAGATTTGATATGATAAGTGTCATGCTGCAATGATTGCATGTCATTTTTAAGGTTAAATATGAGCATGGAGGGAGAGAATGTTCTCACACAGGATCCTCCCCAACCAAAAATCCATGGGAACATCTTGAGCATCCTCCTCTTCTACAACCAGATTTTGTGTCTCAAGAGGCCAATTTGGCTACTGACCACCTAAATCATGCCAAGGCTCAAGAAATCCTTAACGCCCAAAGGGAGATGCTAGGAAGGGAGGGATTGGGTGTGTTTGCCACTAGTCTAGTGGATGTATACACCATTCAAGGTGACCCACTCTCTCTTTGATAAGTGGCTAGGCTTTGTCCATCAGAGTTCGTAAGAAACACATTGTTTCTTTTAACTAGAAATGCTAGAAACGACTATGGATAGCCTAAGTTGTCTAACCTGTGGTGGCAAAAGACTCTTGCATACATCCTTCTCTAGAGATTCCCAACAACCAATAGATTCCCCTCTTCTTCATTTAGAAGGTGTACGTCCATGATGTCTTGCATCGATGAGTAGCTTGGAACGACAAGCATCACTTGTCAGGAACATGAAAGGGACATCCTATCGAGTGCAATCAAGTAAGAATAGAGAATATAAAGCCACCATCTCGGAGGCCTCACGTGCTAACTACCCAAGCACAGTGCCCTCGTTGACCTAGCAACTGTTGCCATATTTCTTCATTAACAGGGTGTTATTATCAAGGAGCTAGGTGTTACTGTCGAGGAGTTACAAGCTCGCATTGCATCATAGATCAAAGAGATTGAAGACTTGTGAGCATGCATACACACTCTAGAGGCTGAACTTGCACGCTATAGAGGTGCTCTTGGGGACTTGGATGCCACTGAGAATGTTGATACATTTGATCTCAGGGTGTAGGACCAAGCACTCAGGGTATGGCAAATGTGGGACCTAGTACATCTGTCCCTTAAGATTTTATGCAATTGTACTGGATAATCGACTGTGAGCTTCATATGTTATGATAAGCCAATTTTACTTCATATGTAATTTTGTAAAGTTGATCTTGAAATATATCGAATTGGATTATGTGGTTTTTGTAGAGTTGATCTTGAAATATATTGAAGTGGATTATGTGGATTTTGTAAAGTTGATCTTGAAATATATGGAAGTGTATCATGTCACATACACTCATGTCACTGAGCTAACATTTATGTACTGCACATAATATCTAGATCAACCCATGTTCCTTGAAAATATAAACTTTGATTGCACATATATGATTGTTCTCCCCTCTTTCTCAAAGATGCATCGACTAGGTTGGCTTAAAAGTATTTGCAAGTCACAAGGTTGGCTCTAGCTATTATGTATACTAGATCATCCATAAAATGAATAAGTCCAGTGTAAGTAACATAACTCCAAACCATCATTTAAAGTAACCTACAAGTCAACTACATTGATGATGGATCCCATGATAAATCTTTGAAGCAAGAGGGTGAGGATGAGGACAACAACACTGAAAAAGTCATGAATTTTTAAAGGCAAGTGACACGTTAATAGATGTTTCGTAATTTGTGCTTTACTGGAAAAGAGCATACAAACATATGCTGCTATGAATGTTCCTTGGATGACATACTTGTTCCTTGGAATTGGCATGCTTTTCCTTGGATGATAGGGAGATTTCTTCAAGGACCATGTCAAGTAAACCATGGGTATTTAGTCTTGAACTGTTAACGCAAACACAACTCTACCTCAATGTGTGGTATGGGTACAAGCACAAATCATATGTGCCATATAGAAGAAGTTATTTGATCTTTCAAATTGCAATATGGGATATTAACAACCTCCAAATGCATGTGAAATTAATGTCCCCTACTTGTACATTTAGTGAAACATCTTGAGGATGCATCATAATGAGTAGTCATACACTATAGTCTTGTGGAATTCTTTTATTGGTGATACATTATAGTCTGGTGGAATTCTATTACTCTACAAATGCATCTTCTCAAGCAGAGATTGGTGTAAGCAAGGTATGCTGACTACACCCCTTCAAGTAAGTGTTATTCAAGTAAAAGTGCATCTTATTTTCGTACTTCTTTGTTACATATGACTGCACTATTGTACGAAAAAGAGCATAGTGTCTTATTTGATGATGGAAGCACCCATGATTTCATTTCACAACGTTTAGTTGAAAAGTTAGGGCTCACAACCATCAAAACAAAATATAAAGTCAAATTAGCTTTTCAAGGATCGAATTATAATTGTTTGCAAATGGTTAAGGATCTTGAGGTGACTTTAGGGCCATTAGTTGAGAGCCGTGATTTCTTAGTCGTCCCTTTGCGTGAGCAAGATCTCATTCTAGGGATGCCTTGGCACGTCGATCATAATGCCAAACCTGATTATCTTGAATGCACCATTACTGTGACTCAAGGCATTGAGACTAAGACTCTAGAATGCGACAAGAATCTTCCCTCTTGGCCTATATTGTCACATACCCAAGCTAAAAGAGCTTTGCGCAAATGTGAGAAGACATATTTGGTTATGGTCAATAAGATTGAGGCTAGTCTTGAGACTAAGAAAACTAAGCAAGAGCCTTTGGATCCTTTTCCAGCTACCTATGATGACTGCTTTATGGAAGACTCACCCCCTAGCCTACCTCAATCTAGACCTGAGGATCATAAGATTGACCTTACTCCAGGTCACCGTGTAAATTACCATATAGGCACAGTCCTACTGAGCAGCAAGAGATTCAATCCCAAATAGAAGATCTTTTGGCTAAAGGCCTAATTTGATCTAGTAGCTCACCATTTGGGGCACCCGTTCTTCTTGTCAAGAAGAAAAATGAAACTTTCCAAATGTGCATTGATTATCGTGCCTTAAATAAAATCACAGTGAAAAATCGATACCCCATTTATTGATGATCTACTCGACTAGTTGAAAGGATCCACAATCTTTAGTAAGATCGATCTTAAGTCAGGATATCATCAAGTGAGAGTGATCGAGCCCGATATTTTCAAGACTACTTTTAGAACCCAAACTGGTCACTATGAATTTCTTATTATGCCTTTTGGATTGACCAATGCACCTACCACATTTAGTCAAATGATGAATTGTACCTTCCTACCCTATCAAGACTTTGTGGTAGTTTTCTTTGATGATCATGATTTATAGCAAGAGTCGAGAGGAACATGAGAAACACTTGGATCTTATTTTCTCTCTCTTACATGAAAACCAATTGTATGCCAACCCGGAGAAAAGTTCTTTTTTCTAGCCTGAAATTGAATATCTTGGACACATTGTTTCAGCTAAAAGCATTTGAGTAGATCCCAAAAAGGTAGAAGTGATAGTAAACTGGCACAGCCTAAAGATATCCATGAGTTGTACGATCTTTTCTAGGTCTATGTAGTTTCTATCGCAGATTTGTTAGAAAATTTGCACACAAGGCACATCCATTCACCAAACTACTACGTAAGACTCGTGCTTTCTCTTGGGGTGAGCAGCACACTATAGCTTTTCAATGACTTAAGGGTGCAATGATGCACACACCAGTTTTGACCATGCCAAACTTTATGAGACCCTTCTTCGTCATGGTTATTGATGCTATTGGAGAGGGTTTTGGGGCTGTGCTCATGCAAGATAACCATCCAATTGCATTCAAGTCACGTAAATTAAAACCAGTAGAGCTAAACTATTCCACGTATGATAAGGAATTAGCCGCTGTGGTGCATGCCCTTAAACTCTAGAAACACTCTCTTATGGGTTCTGAGTTACTCATTAAGACTGATCACTAGAGTCTTAAACATCTTCTTACTTAGTCGATGATCTCGGATCTCGGCACATTAAATAGGCTACCTTTATTGACAGCTTTAAACCGATGATCCAATATCAACTAGGCAAAGACAATGTAGTTGCCGATGCATTGAGCCATCAACCTAGCATAAATAATATCTCAATCATCGAGGGAGACCCTTTTGAGCCTATGAAGGCAAACTATCCTACTGATCGAGACTTTTTAGAAATCTGGCATAAGATTAACAAGCTAATAGCACCCCTATGGCCTCATATTCCATTCATAATGACTATCTATTCTACGAAAAGTGCTTGTGTGTCACTACACCATTTCAATGCTTGGTACTAGAAGAGGTACATCAGCCGCCCTACATGGGACATAGAGGCATTGCTGCTATGTATTAGACTGTAATTCAAGAATTTTTTTGGCCTAAGCTTAAAGTTAATGTTGCAACTTTTGTTGCACAATGTCTTATTTGTCAAAAAGTCAAGAGCTACAAGGGCAAATATCAAGGTTTACTTATGCCTTTACCAATTCTTGATGGCCCATGGGAGCAGATTTCTATGGACTTTATTACTGGATTTCCTACAACTAGCTCAAGTTTTGATATGATTTGGGCTATCATTGATAGATTTAGCAAGTAAGCTTACTTTATTCCTTGTAAGAAGACCTTGACCGCAATTCAGGCTGCTCATTTGTTCATCAAGCACATTTTTATACACCATGGCCTTCCAAAAGTAATCGTGTTATACCGGGATAGTAAATTTTGTAGTAACTTATGGACTACACTCTTTGACAATCTTGGTACGAAGTTAGATTTTTCCACTGCTTTTGATCTTGAGTCTAATGGCCAAATTGAGGTCACACAAAATACTATTTGTGACATGTTACGTGCTTACATGGCTGGTCAACTAGGCAAATGGGACAAATTTATACACACATTACAATTTGCCTACAACAACACTAAGCACTCTGCTACAGGCAAATCTCCATTCCAAATTGTCTATGGAAAGACCATTCCTACTCCATTGACCCACCTTAAGCACCAAGTAGAGGCTGCTGATCGATTTACCGAAGATTTCTCTAGCATTTTGGCTACTGTCAAAAAGAATATCGAGCATGCTCAAGTTGTGTATACTGCATGTACAAACAAGGGTAGAAAGAAAGTTGTATTTGCTGAAGGTGACCTAGTCATGTTATGTATTAAGAAGCACATACTTAAGAGTATTGAGACACACACTGTAGTTAAGTTTGCCCCTAAATCCTATGGTCCATTTAAACTTTTGGAGTGCATTAATGACAATGCCTATCAGCTTGAATTACCACCCGATTGGAAAATTCATAATTCTTTTCATGTGCACCTCCTGAAACCTTTCCATGGAGACCCACCAGTTTGACCTATTTTAGACGATGCACCATTGCTTCAAGGAGAGATCTAGTTCTTAGAGCCAAACCAGATCATTGATCAACAAATCACTTAAACGCGATGTGGAAACTCGTATCCTACTTATTTTTTTACATTTAAGAACCACCCCGTTGAGGATGCTAAGTGGATGCCTGAGCGATATTTTTGCCAGTACCCTGATTTATTGACTACTTTTTTGTTGTGCAATTGAGGGCAATTGTGATTTCAAGCAAGAGGGATGTTACGAGAATTGGAATTATCCCATTAATTTAATCCTTTAGTATTTAGTTTAGTGATATCCAACATTTTTGTCACGTAGCTAATGCATGTGTGCTTGCTGTTCCGTAGTGATGCATGTGTGCTCCTACATGGCTGGATATACGACTACGACTATATGAGTGTGTAGCATTGTGTGCACCACTTATGCGATGATGGTATGTGTAGCATGTGTGCACCATATGGACGATTTTATTCAAGTGTAGCATTAGGTGCCCATGAGATGGTATGTGTCGCATGTGTGCACCATTCATCTATGATTTATTGATTTCGCATTGCTATAATACTGAAAGGTTGCTTGACTGTGGTGATTAATTCCAAGGTTATCTTATGTTTAAAATATTTCATCAATATTGATCGTGTGAATTCAGGGAAAGAGTAATTGATCGGGTGATGGCATTTGGCAAGCACGATTCGGTATATTTTGGGTGCGTAGGCGCAACTCCAGTGATGCGGGGATGAATAAGGCTTATGCCTAATTTTTGATATTACAAAAGCTTATGTACATATTTGAATTTTGGAATATTAGTGGCTTGGCTAAGTGTATAAACTAAAGCTAGAAAAAAAAAAGGCTTTATTTTTAGAAAAACTAGCTATTCGGTGGACGGGTTTTTTGTAAAAGGGTACATGGAGGAAAGCACAGAGGCTTTTGTATGATTTTTGCTCGGAAGATTTTTGGGGGAATATACATAAATACATAGGAGGTGGAAGGAGAGAACCACTCCTATGGGGGGAGATTGTACCGAGCACACTTGTTTTGTCTCTTCCGTTTGTGAGTTTTGAGAGTTTGTGCATATTTCGAAGACTGAAGAGTGTTGCTGTGTTTTTCAAGGATTTGCAGGTTCCGTGAGCATTTTCCGTCACACATAGAGAGGCTGATAAGATAGTTGGGAGTCTAGAATTTTCTTGAAAAAGCAAAATGTCATTATGTTTTCACTACAAGGCATAGGCCATTTTCTGACAAAAATACCGATGCTTTTTACATTAAATTTTTTTTAAACAGGTGCAAACGTCGTTATTAAAGTCATTAAAAGCGTCAGAAAAGAAGGGTCGCTATAAAATGTCGCTATATAGTGATGCTGATAATTGTTGCTATATAGCAACACTGATAATTGTCACTATATAGCGACACTGATAAACGTCGCTATATAGCGATGATTAATAGAACTAAAAAAAAGCATTAGTGGGGCAAAATAGGGCCATAGCAAGCCTTGTTTTGCCCCACTAATGTTTTTTTTTAAAAAATTACAAAAAAAAGTTTTTTATTACAAAATTTCCCTTGCAGAAAGGGTGATACAAAATCGCTCAAATGAAATGATCGTGCAACAAAAGCATATACATGTTGAACATATACAACATTGTTTGTTACAAAATTACCCTTTTTAAAAGGGTGATACAAAATCACTCAAACGAGCAGATATACAAAATGACATACATGGCAAAGTATATGCAAACTGCTGCTGCTGCTGCTGCTGCTACTACTGCTACTACTACTGCTACTGCTACTGCTACTACTACTGCTACTGCTACTGCTACTGCTACTGCTACTGCTACTGCTACTGCTACTGCTACTGCTACTGCTACTGCTACTGCTACTGCTACTGCTACTGCTACTGCTACTGCTACTGCTACTGCTACTGCTACTGCTACTGCTACTGCTACTGCTACTACTACTACTACTACTACTACTAATTCGAATCGTCCTCGTTATCCTCGTCCTCGTCCTCATCTTGTTGGCCTGTTCCTTGGTCCTCATGAGTTGTGCCCTCTCCCTGACCCTTGTCACATGCATCTGATCCCTGGCCCTGGTGATCGCTCACCTTCGGTGATGAGATGCTCGAGCTTTGACCCTAAGAGTGAACCATATAAATTGGAAATTAGATTGGAACTTAAAGAATAAAATACTTTAAAAGTGAGATTACAAGTAAGAGTAGACTTATACCGTGTGAGCAGCCACCTCAGCCCAATCGATCGTCGCTCCCATTCCCTTTTGCTCAATAAACCACGACTTTGTTCCTATGCAAAACATGCATCGCGTCTCTGCATCTGTAGGAAGACGACCCATCGTAGCTTGCTATGGATCCAATTTATGAGAGTTAGAGTTAGATAAAATGCATGTAATATGTAGTAAAACAAATAGAACAATACATTAAATGAGAAGAAGTAGACTTACCACGGTTGCCTCGAACGCCAACTGTCCACCTGCACCAAAGTGCAAAGTACCTACGGTGTCCAGTCGTCTCCTCGCAGCCCTCCTCTGACCCTCGAACATTTCGGGATGGTCCCTATTCTATTTCTTGAAGAACTTCCAATCAGCTTTGTCTGCCCAACTGGGTTTAGCCATCCCCTTTGCGATGGAAGTATGCAAGGTTGATCTACGATGCTTCAAGACCAAACCCATGCGCTCTCGCATATAATTCTCATTAAACTCCCAATTTGGCGGGTTAGGGTATTTTTGTTTTAATTCATCGATGACCGCCTGCTTCTTTTGGTCACCTTGATACTGCCAATCGTAGCAATGCCGCTCTTGAAGTGATGGCTCATCAACTGCCTCATGGTGGCCATCACTACTTTGCCCTTTCTATCTTCTATTATCTCTCCGCGGTAGTCATGATTTAATAGAAGAAGTCCTCGTCTGGGTAAGGAGGATTGATTGTAGTGGTAGAGTCAGAGTGAGTGGAAGCTATGCGAGCGATTCTGGAGCGAGGAGTAGTAGTGGGAGTAGGAGAGGGCAAGGGACTTGAATAAAACTGTGTCTTGAGACCAAGTGGAGACCTATAGGGATGTGAGTGTGCTGACTCATCTACATCTCCCGAGTCAGCACAAACATAAGCGGCCCCTTCTACTTTTCCATCCCATACGAGAGGCACGTGCAGGTGATGACCCCTCGGTTGAAGGGCCACGAGGGGATGGCTAAGTAGTAGGTCCAGCCATCAGTGTAGGAGAGGGAATGGTTGAGGTCCTCTGAGATAGTAGAGAGAAGAATCTCGCTGCCTCCTCGTTGGTCATCTGCGCTACAAACTCGTCGGGACTCCCAACAAAGCCATGTGCTACTAGCAAAGGAGTTCCCCGAGGGGTAGTCACAGTGCTGGGTTCAACAGGAGTCGGACAACGGTTAGTCACAGTGCTACATTCGAGTGGAGTCAGACGAGGGGTAGTCACAGTGCTACATCCGAGTGGAGTCAGACGAGGGGTAGTCCCCTCAGGTGTCACCTGAGAGGAATCAAATTCCTCTGGAGCATAGAGATCATGATGTCTCCTCCTGCGAGGTTGTTCATACTCATCCGATGTGCAACGTGATCCCATGTCTAACATATCGAAAGAGAAAAATGAGGCATGCTCATGAGAGAGGGAAAAGAGGGAAAAGAGGGAGGGAAAGTGAAAAAGAGATTGAAAGAGGGAGACATATGCTCATGCTTATGCTTATGCATGAGCATAAGAGAAAGAGACATATGCTTATGCTTATGCATGAGCATAAGAGAATGAGCATGAAAGAGGGGAAAGAGGGGGGAAAAGAGGGAGACATATGCTCAAGAGAGGAAAGAGGGGAAAGAGGGAGGAAAGAGGGAAAGAAAAGAGGGAAAGAAAGAGGGAAAGAAAGAGAGATTGGAGAGAGACTCCTCTTATGCTCATGCATAAGCATAAGCATAAGAGAATGAGACATATGCTCATGCTTATGCTTATGCATGAGCATAAGAGCATGAGCATGAAAGAGGGAAAAGAGGGGGAAAGAGAGGGGAAGAGAGAAGAAGAGGGAAAGGAAAGAGAGATTGGAAAAGGGGAAAGAGAGAAAGAAAGAGAGAAGAAGAGGGAAAGGAAAGAGGGAAAAAGAGACATATGCTCATGCTTATGCATGCACATATGTCTCCTTCTCTTATGCTCATGCATAAGCATAAGCATGAGCATATTCCTCCTTCTCTTATGCTTATGCATAAGAATCCTCTTATGCATAAGCATAAGCATAAGCATAAGAGAAGGAGACATATGCTCATGCTTATGCTTATGCTTATGCATGAGCATGAAAGAGAGAAAAGAGGGGGGAAAAGAGGAGAAGAGAGAAGAAGAGGGAAAGGAAAGAGAGATTGGAAAAGGGGAAAGAGGGAAAGAAAGAGAGAAGAAGAGGGAAAGGAAAGAGGGAAAAAGAGACATATGCTCATGCATAAGCATATGTCTCCTTCTCCTATGCTCATGCATAAGCATAAGCATGAGCATATGTCTCCTTCTCTTATGCTTATGCATAAGACTCCTCTTATGCATAAGCATAAGCATAAGCATAAGAGAAGGAGACATATGCTCATGCTTATGCTTATGTATGAGCATAAGAGCATGAGCATGAAAGAGGGAAAAGACGGGGGAAAAGAGGAGAAGAGAGAAGAAGAGGGAAAGGAAAGAGAGATTGGAAAAGGGAAAAGAGGGAAAGAAAGAGAGAAGAAGAGGGAAAGGAAAGAGGGAAAAAGAGACATATGCTCATGCTTATGCATGAGCATATGTCTCCTTCTCTTATGCTCATGCATAAGCAAAAGCATGAGCATATGTCTCCTTCTCTTATGCTTATGCTTATGCTTTATGCATAAGAGGAGTCTTATGCAATATAAAGCATAAGCATAAGCATAAGAGAAGGAGTCTTATGCATAAAGCATAAGCATAAGCATAAGCATAAGCATAAGAGAAGGGGACATATGCTCATGCTTATGCTTATGCATGAGCATAAGAGAAGGAGGAAAGAGAGAAGAAGAGGGAAAGGAAAGAGGGAAAAAGAGGGGGAAAGAGATTGGAAGATTGAAGGAGAAGGAGAAGGAAAGGAGGGAAAGAAGAGGAGAGAAGAGGGAAAGAAGAGGGAAGAGAGGGGAAGAGAGGGGAAGAGAGGGTTCCTACACCCATCACTACAGGTAGCGCTTAAGGGGCTAGCTGCAGGCCAATGCAACTAAAAAAAATAACAAATGGAAAAAAGAGGAAGCACTTACCTGGAATAGTATGTTCCGCTCGGTGTTTTGTGGACTGGCCCTACAAAAGAGAGGAAACATACCATTTTTCAAATAACTAGTTAGAGGAAGGAGGAGATTACAGAAGCAATTTCTCAAAGAGATTGGGTTGAGGAGACAAGGAGAGAGAGAAGGAAGAAAAATACAAAAAAGACTAAAAGAGGTGAGTCTTCTTTCTTTCTTGAAATCTCGTTTTTTTGTCTTCAATCCTTTGAAATCAAGCATGAAAACTAGTACACAGCTTTAGCAATACAAGGAGAAACATGCTTTAACACTCATAAAATGAAATCTCACAAAAAATCAACCTACATTGTTCAAAGAGACTCACCTTCTTGAAAAACTTCCTTTCAAGAAACCAAAGAGGGAGAAGGGTGGAAAGGGAGCACAAGTGTTAGGAGAGGGGTGAGTAGTGGTGAGGAGTGGAGAATAGAGTGGGAGGTCATTAAAAATAGGTGGGAGGAGAGATTGCTTTGCTTACAATAGAGATTAGAGATTGCTAAAGAAAGCACCGCGCATCACATCAAGGTTCGAATTTTAACCCACAGCGTTGCTATATAGCAACACTGGTCAGTCGCTATATAGCGATGCTTTTGATTAAAAGCATCACTATATAGCGATGGAACATAATAAATCGTCGCTATATAGCGATAGAACAGGTCAAAACATCGCTATATAGCAATGCTTCAGGACACTTTATGTTTAAAGTGTTAATATATTTCCTTGCAACTTATGTTGTGATTTTATAAGTGTAGATGGAAGGGACGAGTGGAAGCTCGTCCGATGATGCGCCAGTGCCCAGGAGCACAAAGTGGCTTAGGAGAGGTTATATTGTCATTGCACTCATTGCAAGTGAGAAGTACGACATCAACGTCGTATTATCATGTGCCACTTGCGGATATATAGGGAGGAGCCCGAACCAATACCCATCGTTGGTATTGCATGTGTTGATGGATTATCAGTAAGTCAAAGCTATTTAAGTTCGCGGTTAATATTGGATACCATTATGGTATGAAATCTTGAGATAAGATCTTATATTTACACAAAATCTTAAAACAGAATGAGGATTGTATTCTCTTTCGTCATGAGCATGGAGATTTGGCTAGTTGTCCAAAGTGTGGGGAACAACGATATAGAGATGACTTGTAGGGTGAGCAGATACCAATAAAGTTCTTGAGACACTTTCCCATCATTGCAAGAATACATCACATGTTCCGATGCAAATCCATAGTGGAGTTAATGACATGGCATGCATCTCATCGGTCCACTGATGACACATTGAGGATTCCCACAAATTGTGCAACTTGGAAGCACATAGACAATCAGTGGCCGGACTTTGCGAGGGAGCCATGCAACTTACATCTTGGGCTTGCCATGGATGGTGTGAATCCTTTCGGATTATGCTTGACATCTTGGTCGACATGGCCCATAGTCGTGGTGAATTACAATATCCCACCATGGCTAACAATAAAAAAGGGACACCTCATGCTTGCACTACTTTTGCCAGGGAAGTACAAGGCAAAAAATATGGACACGTACATGGCACATTTGATAGAGGAGTTACAGATATTATGGAGAGGAGTGCGGGTCTTTGATATTTCCAGAGCTTCTAGACATACCAATGATATTTTGGTTAGGGGTATCTTGATGTGGACCATGCATGACTACCTAGGATATGGAGAGTGCGCAGATACATGGTTGTGTCTCTACAAGTATAATATAGGATTATGCTTTTATGACTCTCTTTCGCACGCATGTCTTATACTAACACATTCATGCACATGTGCAGGACTTGTTACAAGTGGGTACCATGCTTGTCGTGTTTGTGGACCGGGTTTGAAATCGCTTGCACGATACTCCAAACATATGAGGAAAAATGTTAATAAAGGTCATGCTGGATACCTTCCGCTGGACCATCTCGCACGTGGAGGTCAACTTGATCCAGCACCATCATATTTGAAGGCAAGTGACTGGATTCAAGCTTGGAGGGTGAATGGAGAGGAACGTCCTCCTGGTATGAAGAGGCTATCGATCTTTTACGAGCTTTCTTATTGGGGTCAGTTACAAATCAATCATCTCTTGGATCCCATGCATATCTTCAAGAATGTGGGGGCTACTATTTGGGCACACTTGGTTGGTTCCAAAGACTCGAGAGGAGTGCGAGAAGACTTGCATGCTATGAATATGATGTCTCATTTGTGCCCCCAAGTGCATGCTTCGGGAAAAGTTATCCTCCCAAAAGCAACGTGGATCCTCTCTACGAGGGAGGAGGCAGCGGTCAAGGTAGACATTGCCTCTTTTCAAACACCAACAGTGTACATGTATTGCTTGAAAGGAGCATTTTCAAAGGACAATAAGCTTAGTGGGCTCAAGTCCCATGATTGGCACAAGGTCTTATAGGTATTCTAAGCTGTAGAATTAGTGTACCGATAATCGTGATTCGTTAGCGTAATTATGATTATGTTAGATTGTTGACATGACTTCTTTGTTGCTTTGATAGTTCATCCTCTGAATTACAATAAAAGGGTGCTTACAAGAAGATGTTAGAAATGCTATATTCAAGATCAGTGGTATTGTGAGGTATGCTTACTATCAAATCACATTGATTGCATTTTCTTCAATTTAAGCTGATTAATCTATAGACTGATTATGAAAATATCTTACATGGACATGTGAAATAGGTGGATATCTCAAAAAGAGATCTCCATATCGAGCATCGAGAAGGCTAGGGTGGAATCCATCGAAGCCGTATGCTTTCTTGAGAAGCACTTTCCCTCGACAATTATGACAACTCAAGTCCACTTGCTTGTGCACATAGTTGATGAGGTGGCTATTGCAGGTACCGTTCATAGTTGATGGATGTTTTTTCTCGAGCGGTTTATGAAAACTTTGAAGGGATTTGTAAGACAAAGAGCAAGACCAGAAGCAAGCATGGCAGAGGGATGGCTTGTGCAAGAGTCACTAGTATATATCACGGAGTTTCTTGCATCCACAGATCTCGATATGCTGCAAGCTTGGCATAACAAAGATGATGATCACATCATTGGTGAGGTTCCCCAAGGAAAAGGGATTGAAAGAAAGATGAGTGAAGAGCAAATGGAGAAATTCAATAAGTTTTGTATCCTCAATAGCCCTGAGATGTAGATTCAGTTGATTGAGAGATATGAAGTGGCCAAAGCAGAAAGAATAAATGCAAGGATGAGATTCTGAGTAATGTATAGGTGATCGCAACCATATCCACAGGATCTCTCACATGTCACTTGATTGGCTACAACTAGCTCTACGTAAAGCCAAACACGATGGAGAGACAATAAAGGAGTGCGAGTGAGAGTTATCATCTGGATGTATGATGCATGTAAGTTTCTTACCTCTTGATGTAATTAAGTAATTATTTGTGGCAATATACGCTATAAAATAGATGCATCTTCATTGTTTTAATGATGCTCTTATACAATACAAAAAGTACAGTGCATTATGGTCATCTGGATGACATTTTCACGTGGAATGCATTGATTTAAAGAGAGTCACGTATGATTGTGAAGTCATGGCTAACTTCACACAAGATAGCCGAGCAAGTGCTTCGGATACCAATCTTCTCTCCTCACAGTTAGATTATTGTGGAACCATATGTGAAATCTATGAAGTTGATTTCAGATGATTTAGTATTTTCATTCTTGATGTAAAATGGTTTAGAACTCTTTACAATGCTCCCCATGCGACAGTGAGAAAAGATAGTAGCGGTTTTTTTGCAATAGACTCCACCAAACATTGGATTGATGAAAGTGATACTTTTGTTCTTCCCGAGCACTGTGAGCAGGTGCATACTAATGATTTAATTAATCAAAGATTTCATTTTTAAAGATCCATTGATACATGTACTTGAGCATAATTTCATATATATAATCGACAACATTTGGCACCCATCTTCAATATAGGTGGTTTTTCATCCGGATCATTCTAATCCAAGATAATGGTATGTGATACAAGTTGCATCACGAAGTCAGCAAATTTTTGAAGATAGAGATGTGGATACGGAGATGCCACTACCAATGCCGGATTCAATTGATCCCGATGAATCTAGCAAAGAAGATGAAGATCACAATATGAGCCAAGAGGAAGATGTGCATAATGACATCACACAGGAGGAAGATGGAGATCACGATATTGAGGAAGAAGACAACGATCATCAAGAATCACCACACTTTATTGAAGAAGATGATCAAATACTTTTAGGTGAACGTACGATGCTAGAGTATGATGATGATATAGGAGATCAACTCAGTATAGAGTTAGAGATAGACTTGTTTGGTGCCTTAGACTTGGCTCAAGATGAAATAGTTGATGTAAATGCTCTTCATTGATTTTTTTCATCTCAAACTTGGACATGAATATATGAGCTTCAAAGGCTTGATGTACATGCTCTCATACTTTTATTCTCTCAAAAGATCAAACATGTATGAAAATTTAAAGAAATTTGTCATTGGAAAAAACTAACTTTTAAGGCCTATATGAGTAAAAGACCTGTCTAGAAAACGTAGCTATAAAGTAGTATCTCACTGTCGCTATATAGCGACACTTAAAAGTTGCTATATAGCGACTTTTGTAATCGTCGCTATATAGTGACGTTTGCCTAAAGTCGCTATATAGCGACCCTTTACGAGATGTGCTTCCCATACCGATGATTAGCGCCCCGCATGCGCTAAATGTTGGTACTTAAATGTCGCAATAGGATCCTATGTAGTAGTGTTTGAAATAATAAAAATCTTGCAAACATTTCTTGGACTTTTGGACTTTCTCATGGTATTTGTAATACCTGATTTTGTATCGACTTGCTCCCATGTTAGTACTTAAATATTTTAAGTATCCCGGTGGTTGAAATCTGACGATTAACAATAACCAATCTAAAGGGCACTAGCACTGTGCAACAAATTTTAGGATAGCATGGTAGTAGTGTAGGGATAGCACAGTAGTAGTGTAGGATAAGTTATCGCCAGCATGGTGGTTGGTTGCACTAGGATATTAATAGCCACCAGCGCAATGGTTTGCTTCTATTATTACAAGATAAATGGATTTGTAAGATGTGTGGATTCCTTATGGAAAACCAATGTGGTGGTTGTTGGGATATATGAAAAGCAAGCATGAGATGGAATCGGACGGTTAACAAAATGGTAAACAATCTAAAGGGCATTGATTTAATATAGCAATATGCAATAAATTTTAGGATAGCACGGCAGTAGTGTAGGGATAGCACGGTAGTAGTGCAAGATATGTTATCACTAGTGTGGTGGTTGGTTTGCACTAGGATATTAACAACCACTAGTGCGGTGGTTTGCTTCTATTATTACAAGATGAATGGATTTGTAGGATGTGTGGATTCGTTATGGGAAACTAGCATAGTGGTTATTGGGATATTCTAAAAATAAGCTTGGGGTTTATCGTTTGGGATTTACATAAAACAATTTAATAAACCAGCAAGGTGGTTATTTGGGATATACTAAAAAGGAGCTGTCTCAAATACATTAAATTCCATTTTGTAGGACAAGCATGGGGTTTATCGTTTGGGATTTACAAAAATAAGCATGGGGTTTATCGTTTGGGATTTACATAAAATAATTTAATAAAACCAGCAAGGTGGTTATTTGGGATATACTAAAAAGGAGCTGTCTCAAATACAAATTCCATTTTGTAGGACAAGTGGACATATTGTTTCCTTGCAATGAGACTACATACATTTTCTTAGTACTATCTGAGTTGCCTTGTCCATTGCTCCAAGACACCCCAAGATGTGCTCATGCATGTATAAATCCAATTTGAAGACACTCTTGCCCTTCTTTCATTGTGGCATAGGTTGCATCTAGAACTTAAGAGCTCTTACTAGATGAGAGTACACACATGTTTGTAGACTCTTATGTAGTAGTTCATAATTGCGGCCTCTCTTGGATGCTTTTTGTACCAAAAAGCTCTGACTACTACATCCCACTTCTCATAGGTTGTTCCCCAATTATCCTTAAATGTTTCCTCAACCCCCCTGGATCTGCGACAACTGCAAAGTTATCCCCCTTTTCTAGACAATCATTGAGGTCATCGAAACTCTCCCCAAACTATGGTGAGTCATTTGTCTCTCCATTGTTTTTCACTCCATCTAAACGTAGAGTCAAAACTTAAACTCGCTCCCATGTCTTCATAGTTGCAATGTTCTCACAATCATCATGATCCCCTATGATGCACACACTGCAGAAACAAGAAAGTTTTCTCATTTTAATTAGTTGGTTGTTTGAAAAGCCCCATATGTTGTGCAGACCATGATATCCTTTAATTTTCTTGCAATCGTTACTTTCACTTCATGGAACACTCTGCATACTACAGTATTATTAAGGCTTTGTTTACTGTATGTTTGAATGTGCAACTGTGGAGAGGTTGGCAATAAGCCATGTTATAGCAGTAGGTTTGATAAAAAATTAAGTACACGTGCATCACAATGGAATTTATGCATGCCTAATGAACTTTTTATGCATAGGTCTTCAAACACGTGGGTACCATGCTCATAGGATTGGTGGTGATCGGAGGCATCACACTCAAAATATCTAAAGAAATTGTTTATGAAGTTCATACTCTATACCTCCCATGATTGACCATCTTGCACATGTCAAAGGGATCATTGGTCCTAAACCACCTTCTTTGAAGGCAAGTTATTCACGCAAGGCTTGGATAGACAATGGAGAGAATCATCCACCTAGTATGAAGAGGCCTTCAATTTGTCATGAGCTACCTTATTAGGGTCAGATATAGGTCAATCATCTCTTGGATACCATGCGTACCTTCAAGAATGTGGGGGCTTCTATTTGGGCACATTTGGTAATTGGTGACAAAGACACATGGGGAGCATGAGAACACTTAAGCGAGTTGGATAGGATGTTTGACTATGGCCCAATCTTTTTCAAGAGAGAGGAGGCAATAGAAGTACATTGCCTTTTTATGGACACCGATAAGACATATGCATGAATGGAAGGATAATTTAGACATGCTTAGTCACCTTAAGTCCCATGACTGGCATGAGTTCTTATAGAACTGTTCTACATGTTTCAAATCAATATTTCAAATCAATACTAATGCTTGAATGCTCTTAGAATTTTAGTGCATGCATATAACTAACATTGTGATGTATTGCTATAGCTCATTTGTTTCTTAGATAGTTTATGCACCCAATTATGATGAAAGGATGCTTATCAGAAGATTTTACAAAAGCTATCTATAAGATTAGTGGCATTGTGAGGTATGCTTTCTATTCCATCACCTTATATTCTATTTAATTTTGAATGAGTAGCAAATTTTAAATCTTATATGGCCATGTTAAATAGATGGATATCTAAAAAAGAGATCTCATTATCAAGCTTATAGAAGGCTAGGGTGGACTCCATCAAAGCTATACGTGCTTACTTGGGAAGCACTTTCCCTCAAGCATTATGACAACTCAGGTGCACTTTCTTGTGCACACATTAGAGGAGATTGCCATTGTAGGTATTGTTTATAGTCATTGGATGTCTTTCCTTGAACAGTTTGTAAAAACTTTGATTTGTAACAAAAAAGAAAAGACATGACAGAAGCATGGTAAAGGGCTAGCTTGTGCAAGAGTCCTTGGTAGAGATCACTGACTTTCTTGCATTCATGGATCCTAATATGCCACATGCTTTGCACATGAAGGATGATGATCATCTCATTGCTAAGGTTGCTCACATGAAAAGTGGATTCACAGGCACGTCGAAAAGGATAAACCATAGAGCATCAGACCAAACATATACATTCTTTGAAGTACATGTATGAAACACTAAATCATACAAAGAGGGTTGGATTGCATCATGCTTCTAGTACAACTACTAATTTTATCACAAAGAAAAACTTTTTGTTAACTTCTTTTCTCTTACTTGCTCTTTAATGGATAATTTAGATTTAATTTAAGAACATGCTTGACTGTTACATTTGGAAATTCAATTAAGAGGACATTTCACATAGTCAAAATTTTAAAGCTTATGCATAGAAGATTTCTATTCAATCACTTATCTTAGAAATCATGATATTACACCTAATCAATCAATATTAAATATAATAATTATTTATCTTACGCTAGTGAATTTTTTTGAGTTATGATATCTAGAAAGCTTGATCTTACATTTTAAAATTCAATTTGACATTGCAAGTGTGCATTTCATAGCTTGTAAAATCAATTATCCTATTAGGAATGTTTTTCTTAAGTTGTACTTTTACCTATTGAAAAATATCACTTGACTATCAATTTGACGTTAGGCGTTGTACTTTTAGTTTACATTTTCATTAAAATACCATTTTTACATAGCACATTGTATTTTTATTCATTATAAATTTGACTATTTAGTTTTTAGTTTAAAAACTTCTAATATTTTTTGGATGTATAAAATAAATAAAATCTAAGTGTTTTATGGACTTTCGAAGCAAGATGATTGCCCTATGATATAAATATAAAAGCTTGTTATTTATGCTGAATATTGTTTTCAGATTTTCTTTAAAAATTCAAAAAGTGTTCTTATATTGAGAAAACCATGTTCTTGCTTATTTCTTAGATAAACAACTCATCCCCTATGTAGATAATTACAATTACTACATAAGAAAAATAAATAAATAAATAAAATAAATAAAATCTAAGTGTTTTATGGACTTTCTAAGCAAGATGATTGCCCTATGATATAAATATAGAAGCTTGTTATTTATGCTGAATATTTTTTTTAAATGCTTAGATTTTCTTTAAAAATTCAAAAAGCATTCTTATATTGAGAAAACCATGTTCTTGCTTATTTCTTAGATAAACAACTCATCCCCTATGTAGATAATTACAATTATTACATAAGAAAAGATACATTACTCCTAATTTGCTAGATAAAGACTTCACTTCCTATAGGGCTATATAGAAAATACGAATCCCTAATTGAGATCCACTTCATTCTCCATATAAAAACTCACATTTCCTTGATAGCACTATACGGGTAATCAAATTCTCCATACAAAACTCACATTTTGTAGATAGCACTATATCGGTAATCAAACTCCCTATATAAGAAAAGCAAAATCAACTTCTAACATTCTCCAAATACAATTCTCTAGATAAAGGGGACAAAATAGTTAGTTCTAATATCTAGGAGATATGCATGAATTTCCAAGTTCCTTGCACGCATATGTCTGCAGGGATTATTCCTGACACTAATCACACCTCCCTACGCACCAAGCCAAGCCCATCGTTTACTAGTTCTTATTGATGACCGTTAGACTAGGCATACTCACTTGTTAATATACAAAAGCCTCGTCTCTTAAAAAAATAATCCATTATAGAGCTCACGGAAGGTTCTACAGAATTGGGGATTTTGCTAAAAAGAGGCTAATGACGGACATGCATGAAAGGGGGATTCACATAAACGTAGGGTTTTGCAGATGGAGTAATGATATGATATGATTGTATTAAGATCCAGTTGAGACCCTACCGGGATCTGTGGGAGGCTGCAGATTGTATATGGAAGAAGCTCTGTGAGGAATGCAAGCTGGAAAGGATTGTTTAGAGACAGAAAGAAGGAAGATGAGTGATGAGGAGAGACGAACTCCTGCAAGCTACAATATGTGTGAATGTCCTGCATGGATGATCATGTAGCTTGGGATAAGATCATTTTGATCTGTGACAGTTCTTCGAGGATCTTATGGCTTGATTCCTTGATACAAAATGGTAGAGACCTATGAAAATGCATAATCAATGGAAGGCTGCAATGGATAATATGGACGGAAAAGTGGTGGAGTAGCTTGATTCCTTGAGTCGATATAAAAAGGCGAAAGAATTATGTAATATACAGATGGAAGCTGCAAACGATCTTTTATCGACTGAAAAAATTTACTGATCGGGAGAGAATCGAGAGGCGAAGTCCTGGAAGTTAGATCTGCGAGAGTCCATGGAGCGTCGGCGTCCCATATAAATCGCTCACGTTAAACACAGACTCTGGAATCGAATAGCTAGATGATGGATCCGTAGATGAATTTTCTGTTGCCTCCCTCACCTCTTCTATCATCTTCGCCACCTCCTTCATCGTTGGCCTTCTTTCTTCTTCGTAGGTAACACACCTCATCGCAACCTCTAGCACCTTCATCTTCTCCTTCATTTCTGATTCCTTCGACGCTGCCACTAGCTCCACATCGAACACCTCCCCTGTAAAACCCTTCTTCCTCACCACCGAACTCACCCACTTCTCTATATTGTCGATCACCCTGTCCCCCTCCCCTCTCCGCACCACCGCGTTGGGGGGCACCTTGCCCGTCAGCAGCTCCAATAGTATCACACCGTAGCTGTACACATCCGCCTTGGACGTCATCGGTTTCGTCATGCTGCACTCCGGTGCTTTGAAGCCTGCCATGCGTTTCACCGCCGTGATTCTCAGCAGCGGCACCATGCCGAAATCCGCAATACGAGGTGTCATCCCTTTGTCGATGAGGACGTTGGTGGATTTGAGGTTGCCATGGGGGATGCTTGGCGACTTGAGCTCCGTATGCAGGTATGCCATTCCTCGAACGACTCCCCGAGCGATCTTCAGGCGTGTATCCCAACTTAATGAAACGCGACCAGGGCCACGGTTTCCTTCATATATCGACCACACAATAGCAGGAGAAGCTTAAGATTTCCTTCATCGTTTAATTGGTAACTAAACATCGATAAATTTATCGACTAACAGAGTAGAATTTCTGCAAGGTTAATCTTAATTCATCACCAAGGAACCCACAACTAAACTGATGGTGGCAGCTTACCGTGAAGAAGCGAGAAGAGGCTGCCATAAGGGACGTATTCATTAACCAGGAACTTCTCGTCTTTTGCATAGTAGTACGCTAAGATGGGAGAAAGGTTCGGATGCTCCAGTTGACCCAACAAAAGCATCTGCCGGTCGAATTCCTTCTGCCCAGAGCAATAGAAGCTCTGCAATCTCTTTACTACGAATACAGGAGCACTATCTCCGCGCAGCAATGCTTTGTAAGCCGTTTCCTTTGCCAAGCATCTCTGCCGCAGCCTGGAGCAGCTGCTCTAACTCAAAAGGACCAGCTTGGCCTGGCCTACTGAACACCATCAACTTGTTTTTGTTGGGCTCTTTCACATCTTTGTGGAGATTATTTTGTACCGCCGTCTCGTCGATCATACTCATCTCGATCGCCAGCAGTGCCTTGCCCGCGGCTTTACCTTTCCTATGTTTATAGCAAATTACTATAAGTGAGGAGAACATCAGCAATAACATGTCCCCAACCACGATCAGAAGCATCTTGAGCCGCTTGGAAATTGATCTGCGGTTGCTAGTTCTGGGGCATTCGGCCATAGGGTAACCGCATAAGCCAGAATTTTTCACGAAGACATCGATTTTGAAATGTCCTAGGGTGCCTGGGATCTTACCACTCAACTTATTGTATGAGACATTGAAGTTGACGAGACTGAATTTTTTATTTAAAGCGGGAATGCTGCCATGAAGCTGATTCTGTTCCAGACGGAGGCTTGTGAGCTGATTGACGTCAGAAGCGAGAGAGTCGGGGATTTCACCCGTGAGCATGTTGTCGGCAAGATCAAGATCGTTAAAGCGTAGGGTTTGGTGGAAAATGGCTGGAATCGAGCCACTAAAACTGTTGTGGCTAAGCCAAATGCATCGCAAGAAAGAGCCTTGGAATGCAGGAATAGGACCAGACAAAAGATTGCCTTTTAAACTGATCTTACTGAGCCGATAGAGCGTACTGAGAGTGTCGTTAGGGATGGGCCCTGCGAGCTGACTGCGTTCGAGAATAACTTTCCAAACTCTACCGTCGTAGCAATGTACTCCATCCCAATTCGCAGCACAGGGATCGTGTCCAGTCCAGTTCTTAGGGAGCAACCCTTTTGGATCGCTAATACTATTCAAAAATCCTAGAAGAGCTTGGCGGTCCGTAGTGATATCGTCGGCCATCGTAAGGTTGATGCTGAAGCGGAAGGCAAAGATAGAACAAATGAACGCAGCGAAGAAGGGTCGATGCTGGATGGCAATTCCTCGATGCGGCTGGGTGGATCTAAAGCTTCCTGCTGCAGAAGAGATATTGCAGGCCATGGGTGGTGAAGTCTGCCGTGAAGATGAGGATAGAAGAAAGCTTTCTAGGGAAGAATTGCACTGTTTACAGCTATGCGATGTCCAGGCGATTGGATGAGATGGTAGGAGGTGGGGAGGATGAAGGAATGAGATGAGGAAAGTGGGGAGGGATAGGAGGATGGAACGAAGGCGATGAGGGAGAAGAGGAGGCCGGCGTATGGTGGAGAGTAGTAAATATTGAAGCTTCATGTGGTGTATATTGTATATAGCAAAGTTTGTAATTTGCATGCATGGCGTTCTTCATGCAAACAAGCACCAACATAAGACTTCATTGGCTTCTTCACTCTCTCTTGTTGCTTTGTTAGCTCTCATAAATTCCCCCTTACAGGTCGCCCCTCGGAGCGAGAAGTGTAAACCGGTGGAATCGGCGAGGTCAAAGCCATGCTCTTTTTTGAACATATTCATACACCTACCAATGGCCTCTCCTCATGACCTTACAATCCATCATCTTTTCAACCGCCATCACCCTCGGCCTAAATACCCCCCTCTGCTTCTGTCACCAACACAACCTCACGGCTGCTCTTGATATCCGGGAAGGTGCATGGCATGGCAACCTCCTGGCTACCGTCGATCACCAACATGTCTCCCAATGCACCTTCCCTATCACCTTAGAGGTAGTGTTATTGAGGGGGATTGAAACTCTTTTGTGAAGTCTATGTGTAACTTAAAAAAAAATAAATTGAGTTGCGTGTTCCAAATTGGCATTTATGGAGATTACCTATAATAGCTGAACTCCAATGGAAAAAACCCTTTGCTTTCTCTTTTGCATCCAAAAGTGCTTGCTTTACCACTACAATAGGAGGCAACACCCACTTACATGTGTGCACTCTTGTTAGCACTTTCTCCTTAGAGGGAGTGCTATAGTGGAGGGTTTAAACACCTTTTATGAATCTCCATGTGTAATTTAAAAAGAATTAAATTGTGTTTTTCAAATTTTCATTTATGGCTGTCATCCTACTTTTAATAGCCAAGCTCCATTTAAAAAATCATTTGTTGTCTCTTTTGCATCTAAAAGTACTTGCTTTAGTGTTATAGTAGGAGCCAATGCTCACCCTTGTTATTATAAGCATTAGTGGAGAAACCCATGCATTTGAGAGGATCTTCTTTTGTGTTTGTATCATTTGCATCTAGTCATGCAGTGAAAAAACCTATGAGAATTTTTATTTTATTTGTGGGAAAGTTGCATTCTTTGATCAAGCCTACTAGAGAACTAGAAAGAAAGAAAACTATCATAGTTTTTATTTTATTTCTTGGGAGAGTTGCATTCTTTGATGACAATATTAGGAAATGAGAAAGAATGTATGAGAGTTTTTAATTTTATTTTTGGGACGTTGATCTCACTACTAGAAACTCATAGAGAAATGGTAGAGAAAATGGCACCCAATTTGCATCTTTGCCATTATATATGAAATGACAACCATTTATTTTAGTGCAAATTTATTTTCCATTTCTTATCTGATGCTGATTTGTTCAACCCCCTAGTGGCTCCTCCATTAGTTTGATCAATTATACTTCCCATCTACTTATTCTAAAGGCTCTTAATATCAATAAAATGTGCTCAATAATACTTCTCATCTACCTATTCTAAAGGAGCTTAATATTAATAAGATACTCCATGTAGGCCATTATTTATCAATTGAAAAATTCAATTGATTTCATAAGTGAAAAAGTGGAGTAGCCTAATTAAGTTAAGGTAAAAGAGATAGGTTCAAAATTGCATGCAAAAGGGGGACTTGGACTCAAAAACTCTAATAGTGTGTCACAAGTTCTTACCACTAGGCTACATGAAGATATTGTAAAAGAAAAAGAGTAATATAAGGGTTGTAATTTTTGACCCTCATAAATAAGAGGGGAGGAGAGCTAAAATGGGACAGGGGTACTCTCCTCATAAATAGATGTACATTTCATCATTACCCTCCCCTTGCCTTTCCATCCCTCCCCTTGTACCTTTTTCACTTATTAATATTTTCTTTTTTTTCAACTGTAGGGACCTATTGGTGGCAACTAGTTCTTAAATTGCCTCTTTAGGGAGAAATGGCAATATGACATGGTAGTATTTTCTTTTCTACCATTTTGTAGGGATCTAGAGTAGAAGAAAAGTGGATAAGATTCTTAATGACCAAGTCTTACACAAAATGGTAGCAGAAGTTGCCATTTCTTGACTACCATTTCTTAGATAGAAATGGAAATACTCTAAAGGTTGACATGATTGAAATTCATGACCTAGTACCCGCTTATGCAAACTAAGATAAACGACTAGTATTATAACTACTGTCTCAATTATCTTACATTTGTGGGCATACATTATGAAATCAACTAAGAACTCCAATTGCCTTAATTTTAATTTAATGTTAAGGACTTTAAAAATAGCATCTTAAATCATTTAGTAATATTAAAGACTTAAGAGTATTTAATGTTGAAACTCTTGATGTATTCAAGAAATAGTGATTGATCATCACCAGCCCATAATTTTCATTCATATAAGAGCTCTAAAAGAGCTCCATATGATCAATTAGAAGGTGACATGGTAGCTAATATGAGGTCAAAGGACCTCACTATTATTGGATTCTAAATTCTCACAAGATTAAGATTCATGCAAAATCTTGTATGATCTTATCAAGGCATACAAAACACACAGAAAATCAAAAGTCCATGTGAGAATTCATAAGAGTATATAAGTTTATAGAAGATCTCAAGAAATCAATTGACTAAATACAAGTAGAGCTTAAATATCTTCTTGATGTGGTACAAAATTATATAGGTTTGCTTGAGATCATTATGGCTCTATTGAACTAGATCGCAAATGATATCCATTTGGCACCATCAAAATTCATAAGCACACGAAACTTACTTGGATACCTCTACAAAGTATTATATGCATTGGAGATACAAACATATGGTAGAAAGCCACTAATGCAAATTTTGACATTCATGCATGATGCATGCTTGACTATGCAAACAATACCCAAACAAGTCCCAAACCTCATAAAATTTTGTGAGATTATGGGTCTTACTCACATTATGGAATGCATAAAGCATTATACACACCCCGATATGGTAGAAGAACACACTGATGCACTTATGCATGATGCATGTCAAAAAAGCTAATGCATATGCCTACCCATGCAAAAAATATGTAACATTTTGAGCACATGAATGCTGCTTGGATTCATTCCTTTGCAAGTTCCATACCCATCAAACAAAAACACATATAATAAAGGACTACCTATGCATTTTTTTATTAGAATAAATTTCAAGAGGAGAACATAGGTGTGGTGTATAGGTCAATTAGCGAATCTTTCCCCTATAGAGTTTAACTTATGAAAGTGTAGGTGATTGGGTGAATCTTCCCCAAGTGAGAGTTACAAATATTAGCTATACCAATTTTAAGCCTCCAATGGGTTAAGTATACTTAAAGTTCATACACAGGTCTTTAATAAGCTACAATTTGAGAATTGTAGTCTTAGAGATGGCTCTAAATGACTGAATACTTGGAGGGATGAATTTGGACCTCATATGAGGAATTTATGGTAATTTTTGGGGGAATAAAATTGAAGCTCTATATATTAGCCCCCCCCCCCCCCCACACACACACACACTTGGAGAATCTTCTAGATTCATGATTACATGAATTTTTACCCCTAAAGTTTAGCTTGCTTTTTACACTTATGCATGATGCATGCTAAAAAACAAGGAAATACACATGACTAATGATGAAATTATATCCAACCCACATATAACTCTGCAATCACATGATTCTTACTCGAAATATTGCATCTTCAAAGTACTATACCATCAAATATACACACATATTATAGAAGTCCACTGGTACATATTTTGTATCCTTCTATATGATATATGGTAGAAAACACAAAAATATGCATGTCAGCCATGGAAATGATATTTAACCCACATAACATGAAGATTATTCAAATTAATGCCTCTAAAAGGTATCTTGTCCATCAAACATGGATGAAAACAATACGTAGAGTCTATGTACTAATGGCAATAATGTAGTACTATACTAATAGTATGTTTCAAGCCTCCACAAGGTATCATGTCCATTAAACATGTATGAAAGCATGCGAAAGTCTTGTGCTATTAGCAGGAATGTAGTACTATAGTAACAGTATGCTTTAGGCTCAAGGAGTTCACCTTATAGGATGTTAGTGTAAAACATCGGGTGTTTTATTTAAACTGTAGGGAAATTTGATTAGGATAACAATAATAAGAGGGAGATTTTTATTCAACTTTTTGAAAAAAATCATTAGATTATAAGACAAAAGGGGAAGCTTTAATGGAAGTAAAGTTTTAGTTGAGAGGTTTTTTTAATACCCCTTAAATACATGTGATACATAGGTTTTCTTAATAGTGCACCCCTCGAGGTTTCAAGCTTTATTCAAACTAATGTATGCATAAAATCTCATGAAAAAATGTAAGTCAAAAAACAAAATCAATCTTTCCTTTCAAATGGTGAGCTAGATAGAGAAGGGTTTTAAAGGTTTTCATGCAATGCGTTCAAGATTTCCTTTTGGTATCCTAAAGAACTTAGAAGTGAAAGTACCGTTTTCAAATTTTGATTGTGCTGAGAATCTAATAGGCACTTTCTTTGCTAGACAACCATCACGAGAACATGTCGGCCTTGAAGATAATACAAGATAAAGAATAAGTAGACAGGAGAGTGTGTGACACTCTATGTTGCCCCCCCCTCTCTCTCTCATTGCACGTGCTCATTTGGTAGCTTGCTAAATTAAAAATTTCTTTGAATCATTCCACTTTGGATAGAATCAAGTGTGCTAGTGGTTGCCAGTGTCATTTCTGTGCCAGTTTAGCATGTCTCAGACGATTCGCAACTGGGCACTTCTTAAGGACTTTCTATGGCAAGATGATTCCTCTAATATCTTCAAGATGAAATCATGCAAGGTCATTGTTTGCTTGGGTGTAGCCCTCAGGGGGGTCACTATGTATAAATCCTCTATATCACATGCGTTCAAAGCCTATTTCTAAAATACCTTATCTGTAAAATTTTCATTAATAAAATGTGCTCCTTTTCTATACATACTTGTAAAATTTTTTCAGAACTATTTTAAATAGTCCCTTATGTATATTTATTTCTGTAAATTTTAGAAATAAAAAATATCCTTCTGTTGAACTCACGTGATATAGTTACATATGATGAGTGACCCCGCTGAGGTGTAGCCATTTTTGGTAAGGTTCAGGGAATTTTCTGTATATAAGTATGTTGCATGACCCATAACCTATACATTGCTTAACGAAATTCGGCAAACTTTGTCTTCACGTTGTAGTAATACACATTCCAAACTTGAACATGAGACCAAAAAATTATGAAATAAGAATTTGGAACAAGATTGTTAAAGCATTACAAGTGCTATGCTATACATTAAGCATGCATCCTGAAGACTATAAGGTATATTAATTTATTCAAAAACATCAAAATTTTGTTCTCTAGATACATGCAACCAAGTAATCATTCAACAGTACACTAGGTGAGCTTCTCCTCAACCCAAGGATACACTTAATTGAGAACATAAGGCATAGATTAATGGGCATTCAATGTTGTGCTAAAGTGATGCACACCCATTTGAAGGCACACTCCATAACTTTTTTTTGATTTGTTGAAAACCAAAACGGGTTGAAAATTTGGAATCCAAAGTAGTGGGACTACTGCATGGTGGTCTTAAAATGTTGAAAGTTATTGGTATTGGTATCTAGATTCACCCTAAAATGGAAGAAGTTGAAAATATGCAATTTGTGCTTGTGCAAAGATCTTTTAATAAATCCAACACTATTTACAATTTTGAATTATTTCTTTTTCCATGCACTTGCTTGCTATATGGCTCATTAGCATGCCAAAGGTCATTGCATTTCATAATATAGGGCAACAAACTAGCTAGCATGCCCTTTGGCCTATTTGTGTTTTAAAGCATTTTAGGCCACATTGCACTTGTTTGGGATATCCAATTCTGCTGATGTGTATCACTGAAAATTTGGCTACTCTCTCAAATTTTTACTTTTCACACCTCTCGCCAATCGAATCTTAGAATATTAAGTACTTGCAATGTGCCCATGTCCTGAAAACATCCTACAACCCGCACGCACCTCAACATGACCTTGTGCAGACTTTGGCTTGATAGCATCTTCTTTCGGTTAAGTTGCCTTCTATTCTTTGCTTGCCTTACAAGCTAGCTTCTTTGGGTCTATTCTGGACTGATTGTGGCCATGGCATCAATGGCAACATGCAGATTGCCATGGCTTGCAAGAGAAGCAAAAAGATGCTGTGAGACATAAAAGCTGAAAAGCTTGGTCAAGACACAAGCAGAAAATTAGGGGTCAAGGAAAGCAATGGCACGGTATCAAAACAGCAATGGAAGACACTTTTGCAACATTTGCAAAGGGAGAAACAACAAGAAGAAAGAGAAATCCTTGCAAAGTAGCATTAGGAAGGAGTTGTAGATGCACACATTTAACCATAATAATACACAACAACACAATGCATCCATGGACATGCGTACAGGCACATTTCTTGAATTAAAAAATAAAGTGATCGGTGTGTCTATTAGCACGTCTATAGACCCACATCTATAGGTGCATGTATATAACTTATAGATGCACCTATAAATGCACTATTAGACGCTTTGTAGAAATTAAAAAAAAAAACAAAAAGACACGCTCTAATAGACATGCTTATAGACGCTCTGCAAAATTTAAAAAAAAACAAATTTCTGTGTGGTTGAACAGAATGCTGTGTATGTTGTATGGTTCGAGGAATCCCATTTCTACAGTGTTCAATTCAATTCTTATAGCCAACCGCATTTTAATTTGCACGATTCCACGCACGTCTATAGTCGATGATTACAATTCCAAATAAAACATTACAAATCCAAAATGTTTAGTTCACAAGGCATTCATTGATAGAATATTGCGCAAGGAAATTCAACGCCAAAAAAACAGAGGAGTGTATATTAATTCATAGCCCAAAAATTGCTTGTATATACATATAGCACGAAGCCAAGCCACCTGTGGCTTCAAGTCAAAAAATAAGAGGAGTGTATATACAAGAGAGTCACGAAGCTAAGCTAATGGCTTTAAGTACAAAAAAGAGTAGCTAGCACTAATTCTAGCACTACTTCTATGACTAATCTAAGGCATTCCTTGCTCCCTTTTTCATCACCTTCTTCATCACCTTCTTTCTCTAAAGTATCCTCGCATTCTTCTTCCTGAATATCCCTAGGGGCTTGTAAACAAGGGACAACATGTATCAATGTATGAAAAATAAAATCTTTATTTACAACATTGACATTATTTAAGTACTTTTAAATACTTGCAAGGGAGCTCCAGTAGCTCGTATATACTACTACTCAGCAATCAATGTTGAGAGTTCACGCTCAACATCATGTGATCATGTGTGCATAGCACCATCACGTGATCATATGTGCATAGCACTAACCTTATAGAGTGCTATAAAGGAAAGGGTTAGATCCCCTAACCCTAACCCTAAAAGGGTTTGTATATATTCTATTTTTTCAACTAAATCTAGTGTACAGTTAGTCATTTGTGGAGTGCTCTCTAGCTGTGCCCTCTCTCCTCATCTCCACTCTTCTCCTCTCCCCTCTTCATATCTTATCATGGTATCAGAGCTCCCTTGCATTGAGATCCTTGCGGTAGAGATCGAGAGTGTGAGAGAGATTATGAGATTGAGAGTTCTCGAGTGTTCTTGTGAGAGTTCACTTCCATAGAGAATTTCCGTTCATTGGAAAGATTTCCATCCATTCAACTCCGCTACGAGAGTTCTTTGATTGAAAGTGAGAGAGAGTGATCTTCTTCAAGTGTATGTGAGAAAAATAGGTCTAGAGATTTCTGTTGTGAGAGGGAGACATGTTGAGAGACATGCTTCATTGAGAGAGCTAGCAATGCATGAGCAACCCTCCAACTCTTGCTACAACACCAAGCACGGCCTACTACAAGAAGGCAAGCAGCACTCGCAGTTCTCGTAGTTTGGAAAGCCAGACGGGTAGCTAGCTTCTTAACTACCTCAACGACTGTCTGCAAGGCCTCTACTCCGTGCTCTCGACTCGCAAAATGATGGCTCCCCAGCAAAGGCGGCTTCTCAGCATCAATGGCTCCATGGATGACCCCTCGACAATAGCTTCACGGGCGACCCTCTGACGATAGGCCGTCCTACCGTGCTCCTTTCTGCAACAGAGCTGTGGGCAGTCTCGAAGCAGCAACACTTTACCGGCTCACGACATCACCAACGACAGGCCTTCCGCTCCATAGTCAGCTCCATCAGTGTCTCGTCTGCATCGTCTCCTGATTGCAAAGGTAGCCCAGTGATCTATGCTCAACCACCGCAGACAGCTTGCTTCTCTACAGCCAGAGGGCTGGCTGTGCGCTACTAACCGGCCTCCCAAACGGGACTTCCAAAGGTCCTCCATAAGCTGTCTCTACAAGATGCTAAGGAGCCATCTACATCCGATTCAACGCCCTGCAATAAGTCTACGCCTCTCCAATGACCAAACCAGCAGAGAGCGCGACTTCTCCAAACCCACAAGCTCCTCAACGACTGACAGCCAACGCTCTTGCAAAACCAGCAGATGCCTAGTCTAGCAACTACGTCGCCAACGCAATGCCTTCATCCACACCTGCAACCAGCTGCAACACAACCTCTCTCCTCATCTCCACTCTTCTGCTCTCCCCTCTTCATATTTTGTCATGGTATCAGAGCTGTGGGCAGTCTCGAAGCAACAACACTTTACCGGCTCACGACATCACCAACGACAGGCCTTCCGCTCCATAGTCAGCTCCATCAGTGTCTCATCTGCATCGTCTCCTGATTGTAAAGGTAGCCCAGCGATCTATGCTCAACCACCGCAGACAGCTTGCTTCTCTACAGCCAGAGGGCTGGCTGTGCGCTACTAACCGGCCTCCCAAACGGGACTTCCAAAGGTCCTCCATAAGCTGCCTCTACAAGATGCTAAGGAGCCATCTACGTCCGATTCAACGCCCTGCAATAAGTCTACGCCTCTCCAATGACCAAACCAGCAGCAAGCGTGACTTCTCCAAAACCCACAAGCTCCTCAACGACTGACAGCCAACGCTCTTGCAAACAAGCAGATGCCTAGTCTAGCAACTACATTGCCAACGCAATGCCTTCATCCACGCCTGCAACCAGCTGCAACACAACCTCTCTAACAGCTCCAAGCAGATAGCCCACGAGTAAGTGACCTCCGAAAGAACGCTGCTCTAATGCAAACAGAATCTTTGAAGATTCTGTTGGAATCCCACAAAGATTTTGGTCTATCTCTTGCCAACACGTGGTAGATTTAAGGATAAGAAAAACCCCGCGTTAGCTGTTTCCCATATAGGGAAAGCCTCTCAAACTAGGTAAAATAGAGAAATTTCCTAGATAGAAGTATGCATTCTGGTATGTCTATCTAGGCAATCTCATTCTCTACATAAAATGCAACCTCTATCTAGGAAAAGAGGTGGTCATCTAGGAAATTAGACGAGTGTGGTAACTAGGAAATCTAATTCTGTATCTAGGCAATCTCATTCTCTATATAAAATGCAACCTCTATCTAGGAAAAGAGGTGGTCATTTAGGAAGTGTGGTACCTAGGAAATCTAATTCTTTAGATAAAAACCTATCTAGGAAAAGAGGTGGTCACCTAGGAAATTAGAAGATAGCATGTTTAATTCCATTCCTTACATAGGGAAAGTTCTTTTATCAAGAAATTAAAGGGCTATTAGCAAGTTCTATCACATCTACTATATAGGAAAAGCTTCTTGTCAATCTAGAAAAACAAATGGCCACTCAATAAATAACCAAACACACATTTCTTATACATAAAAGCTTTTTTTTAATGTCAATATTAAATTTGACATATAAAAGATAACACAAATATAAAAGATGGCTTTCTTATTAGAAAACATCATTGAGGGATTTCTAAAATTTAGGTTGATTGCTTTAGTGCACATTAAATGGAGCCAAAATACATGGACATAATAAAAGATGACTTACTTGAGGTCAATCCTAGATATAAGGATATTACTATCACCAAGTAGAAATAAGTATTTATGCCAAAATTTACAAGCTTCTCTCTGTGAATGAGATAGAGTCATGTGCAAGTATTGAAGCCACATACTGATATAACAATATTTTGAAAGGATTGAACCACCCAATTTTGGCAAGTAGGCCCTACATTCTAGATTGAAGTAAATATAATATTGTTAATGGCAACATGCACGATGTGATTGGGACCAAAAGTTGTCTCTCTTTGTGGCTAAGATGGAGGGACGTGATATTTTTTCCAAATGGCCCAGTTTTGGCATGTAGTCCTTCGTTGTTTCTATATTCATGAAGAATGTTACTATGACCATGCATATGTATGTGATATGATGCATTCCTAAGAGCATACTCATGCCTACTGAGTAGTTTGATGAACCAAGTAATCACGGACGAGCTGGATTGGCGGATAGTTTGTTGTGCTTGGAGTACATGCAACCACACATACTTTACACCGTAGTAATTTTGTTAGGAATAGGAGGGCCATGCAGACGTCTTACAGGTCAGTGGAAGGGCATTTATTGCAAGGACATGCAACAATATAGATGTCTACTCAATATGGTGCAAACTTCCAAATTGACGGGTGTGGCCACTCTAGTATTGGCCATACTTGCTGACCTTAAAAAAGGGAGCCACTGCCATGGCATCCTTGAGGAATATAGAGTGTGCAGCCTCTTCCAAAAAATCTGTAGCTCATCGTCAACACCCACCTGTGACCTCTCCTTTCCCATTCCTCTATCGCTCTCTTTCATCCACGACCACATGAAGTTGCCGCTAATGGACCTCATCATAAAGCACGAGCCTTTGCAAACTATCTCTGATTTCTACATCAAGCCATGGAGCTTGGAAATTGTAGAACCACTATATTCAACTCACATGTAGAGACGAGGCTAGGTTCCATAAGATTTCCATTTGCCCATTTCTTTGTTCCAAGATTTGTGCACTCTGTTGTATGATGACCTATAGCAAGGTGACATCCCTTCCCCTGTTGCATCTAGAAGTGATATCCATAAAGAAGCAAGTGGATGTGGGATTGCTATGTCTTGCTAGTCATTACCAAATGGTGGAGCTAAGTTAGCACTTCAGGTTGGTCAAGTCCACCAAGCGCACCCATAAGTTTGTCACTGCACTTCTTTCACATCTCTCCACCTCATTGCAGGCCAATGGCTTTAGATGCTCGGGCTCAAGATATGCAAGGGTTCCAATAGCAACTGGGTTTTCGAAGTTGTTGTATTGGAGTGGATGTCACGCATATACACATTGAGTGTCCTGGTGGGGAGACAGGTCCAGATTGGTATGATCATAATGAGCGGTTCTCTATGTGCTTGTAGTCCATTGTGGTTAGTGAGATGAGGTATTTGGATGTTCTTGCATGGTGGCTTGGCTCTAACATCGACATCCGAATTTTTAAGAACTCCTTCCTTTGCTTGGCTATTGCGTGAGGCATGTTGCTAGATAGTCTGATTTTATTGATGGTGCTTTTTGCATTCGGGAGTACATCCTTGGAGATGGTGTACATGCACTTAGACCATGGTTCATCACTCCATGTGAGACCCCTAGCAGAGACCTATAACACAAGTTCAAGTACTATATATCTATCTACCTTGGGTAGTGTGCAATTGATCGATTGAAAGGCCAATGGTAGTAGAACTTCCTAAATCTGATGCCCAAGTTGGTCGCAAGGAGTATAGTGGCATGTTGCATAAATTACACAATATGTTATCCAATGAAACAAATTAAATAGAACTCATCGAATGAACTATTAAAATGGAAGGATTGGTGGTTTTGTGTGTCTGTCAATGAGACATGGAAAGATATCAAGACAAAGAACAAGGAATACATGCAACTTGACAAATGATTTCACTATTGTGGATGCATCAACTTATCAAAAGAGCTTATCAAATGATCCCATCATGGTGGATGCATGCAATGAAGGGGCGATTGGTGAACTTATCAAATGATCCCACTATGGTGCATGCATGCATGGAACGGATACATGAACTTATCAAATGATCCCACATTGTTATGGGTCTATGCAAGTGAAATCTGGGTGTCTGGATCGGTGACATGGCAATACCTCGATAAGAACTTCCTAAACCCGAAGCCCAAGTTGGTCACAAGGAGTATAGTGACATGTTGCATTTTTGCACAATATGCTTATTGTAGCTGGGGATGTGTCAGAAGATGACGATTGCTCTGATGGACTACATGATGAGGATATGTGCCATCGAGCAGTTGAACCCATTGTTCATGCTCTTGTAGGACTGTAGCAACTCGGGCAAGTGCACAACAAGATGATAAATGAATGATCCCCTATTTTGATGGGTGTATGCATGCAAGGAAGGAATACATGAAACTCAACAAATGATTCTACTATGGTGGGTACATGAACTTATCAAAAGAGCTTATGATCATACTATGGTGAGTGCATGAAAGTTGCGATACATGAACTTATCGAATGATCCCACATTTTGGTGGGTCTATGCAAGGAAAGTCGTGGTGTATGCATCTGTGAAATGAAGTTAAGTTGGCATGAACTTATTAAATGATCACACTTTGGTGGATGCATGCAAGGAAGGGATCCATGAACTTATTAAATGATCCCACTATGGTGGATGCATGCATGGAAGGGATACATGAACTGATCAAATGATTCGACATTTAGGGTGGGTCTATCCAAGGGAAATCTTGGGTGTATGTATCGGTGACATGAAGGTAAGTCTTCAATGAACTTATCAAATGATCCCACTAAGGTGGATGCATGCAAAGAAGCTGCGATACAATAAAAGCTATTGCTACTTTGTATGTTGTTTTGGTTTTCTGTTTGTTTGTTATCTTCATCATCTAAATGCATTGTTCACCATTTGTTGGTGGTAATCTTCATAAAATAAAATAACTTTGAAAGGAGAGAATATCAAATTTGAGTAT
This sequence comes from Dipteris shenzhenensis, assembly GCF_047967505.1. Lineage (NCBI taxonomy): Eukaryota > Viridiplantae > Streptophyta > Polypodiopsida > Gleicheniales > Dipteridaceae > Dipteris > Dipteris shenzhenensis. The sequence continues at coordinate 17,929,713 of NC_141606.1, forward strand.
GGCCGTCTCTCAATGTTCAATGTGATTTTAGGTGGTTTGTAAAAAAATTTGTCCATCCTGACGTGATAAAGTTTAAGCCATGCATATCCAAGTTTCAACTTCTTCTAATTAGAGTAAGGTACACACCTTATATCAAGAAGTTAGAACATAACTAACTCTATTGAGAAACTATAAATGTTCTTACTGCTTAATAACAAAACAGCCTTTCTCAATTCAAAGTTTCTCCCCCCCATGTCAATCTTTAAGGGCCTGAAACAGAGGTTTCACTTGGTGAAACTGAAATGGTTTTAGGCATTTCATTGATATGGGTTTCCGACCCCTCTAAAATGGTTGCTTATAACTCATGACATAATGGGATTGAATCCGAAGGTCTTCCGCTAACTTCTGGGAAGGATACTTGCATTAGATAGTAACATTGAAATTAGCATTGATGCCAAATTTAGCAAGCTTTTGAAATGCTCTAGGATTGTCTATGCTAGTAGTTGTTTTGAATGATGCGATCGATGTTTGTATTGGCTTAGGTAAGTATATATATCAATACGTTTTTGGATAAAATTATTATGGTTAGGGAGTTGGTCCATGTATATTTAATGAATGTTGGTCCATGTATACAATGCATCTAGCATCATATAATCGGTGTGCACATTTGAGTGATAGCCATTTATCTTTGATGAACTTTTCATTGGCAAATCCCAAACACCACTTCGCATGCCATGTGCCTTTCTTGCTTTTCACCCCATTTTGAAAGTTACTAAACTGGCATATCTTTGAAGAACTTTTCATCGGCAAATCCCTAACACCACTTCGCATGGCATGCCATTTAGAATCATGTACTTTCTAATGGCTTGTACTTTTTTCTTATTAATATGGACGTCATCAACAGATATGATACGCCCAAGATTAAATAAAGGGAGCTTTCGGAATTTCGCTTAATTGTAGCATTGAAATGTCTAATATATTTAGACATGTTAGGTGTCCTTGGTACTTGGGTTGAAGGGGAAGGGTTAAAAGGGTAAAGAGCATGGGAAGGGTGGGTTTGATGGTACTTGGGTTGAAGGGGGAAGGCGCCAAAACGAAAAAAATCCCCCCCAAATGTTTCCCCTGCTAGCGGTCCACCTTCAAACGGCTCCTAAACGGTGCTTAATGCCTGTGAGCTTTCTATGCCCTCACCCCTACTTTGTACTCTCCCTGCGCCCTGGCCTCCTGCAGCTTCGATCCCTTATCGTGGTACGTGACTCTTGCAATTGAGTCGATCTACGCCTGCAAAGCTCTCATCGCTGGTACTAAGTCGTCACGTGTGGACTCGTCGATCGAGGGAGCAGCTGCAATATATATATTCACAGCACCGACGTATAACCGCGCCAAACCTCGATCCCATGGCCATGTACTGCAGCTGTTCGCCGCGGACGACCTGCAGCTGGCAGCTAGCAGCTAGCTAGCTTGAATGGACGTTGCCCCTGGCCTATAGCAGCTACTGTACTACCCGGACTGCGTCGCGCGCGTGTCAATATCGACCTGCAGGATGTAGCTAGCAGCTACTGTACTCGGCCCGCGCCGTCGCACGTCATATCCTGCAGCTAGCTAGGTATTGAGCGCCTTAATCAATTAGTCTAGCAGCTGCTATTACCATATTTGATCGTTCGTGGTGGCCGGCCCGTGAGCAGCAGAGCACTTAACAGCACGCATAATATTTAGCTTGTACTATGAGCAGAGAGTGAGCAGAGCACCAGATCAGCACAGCCGCAGAAATTATACAGTGGAGCTCCCCAGCGATGCGGTAATCGATAGCTAGTGCAAGGCAGTAACTTCAGAACGTATATCGAGGTATTCATCTGCATCAATCCAATATTCTTCCAGCATTTAGAAACTATAGTTTCTATAATCAACGAGAGATTTGATTGCCTATCTTCCATGTTTCTTTATGCTTCTATATATGTTTCCATATACCTATTTGATTGCCTATCCTTCTATATGCCTATGTCAATTAATAGTTAAACAATTGCTTCTATGTTTCAATATGCCTATGCTAGATGCCATTGTTTATGCTTCTATGTTTCATTTGGAAATAGTTCATTTGTCTCTCGAAGCAATTGAGGCATATAGATAATATGTTTATGTTTGCACATGTTTCTAAATGGTTCTATATCTCGTTGCTTCTATGCTATTTATGCTTTATGTTCTATATAGATCTATATGCTTCCATATCTATATCCAAATCTACGTGCTTCCATATATGCCTATGCTTGTTTAGTTTTTGTTTCTATATGTCTATGCTTCTCTAGTCTATGCTTCTTTACGCGAATGCCATTGTTACCACTAGGTTTTACATGTAGCTCATATTGTTTTATTGGATCTATGTTTCTACTGAATTTATGCCTATGTTTCTAAATGCCTATGCTTCTTTAGTCTATGCTTCTATGGATTTATGCTTCTTTGCCATTGATGAATGCTTATGTTTATGCTTGCCTATGTTTCTATATGCTTCTATGCTATTTATGCTATAATCTATGCCTATGTTTTTATGGGTGTTTCTATATGTCTATGTTTTTCTATGCCTATGTTTCTATATGTCTATGCTTGCTTATGTCTCTACATGCTTTATGTGAATGCTAGTATATGCTTTATGTGAATGCCTATTAAGTTTATGCTTTATGTGAATGCCGATTTGCCTATGTAGTCTATGCTTCTATGCCTATTTAATGAATGCCTATGCTTCTATGCCTATCATGCTAAAGTAAACCTTTGCAATTACATGCGTGCCTATGCTTTTCCTTAATTTTAAAAATGCCTATTAAGTTTATGCTTTATGTGAATGCCTATTTGCCTATGCTTCTTTAGTCTATGCTTCTATGTCTATATGCCTATGTGAATGCCTATTAGTCTATGCTTCTATGCCTATTAAGTGTATGCTTTATGTGAATGCCTATTTCTATGCTTTAGGTGAATGCCTATTTGCCTATGCTTCTTTAGTCTATGCTTCTATATGTCTATATGCCTATGTGAATGCCTATATGCCTAATTCTTTATGCATGTTTTATGCTTTATGCTTTATGCTTTATGGATGTTTCTATTGGTGTTTGTGCCTATGTGAATGCCATTGTTTCTTTTATTAGCTTATGGTATGGCAATATTTCTTTTATTAGCTTATGGTATGTCAGTTTCATTTTTATGTTATGATATGCTATGCACTTATGCTATGCTAGACACGTATCTATGGTCCTATGTGTGGGAGCTAAGTACCAGAAGTGACAAAATCTCACAGGTATAGTCCTTCTTTATCCATGGAGTCGTTGCTAGGGTGTGCATTTGCATGGCCTACAACGGCTTACCTACGGTTTTACCATGGGTGAGGCTGCTTTGATGATATCTATTGGGAGGCCGTCTATACGACTGGCACTAGTTGCCCATACTTAGGACCCTACTATGTGTTTTTATTTTAAATGTGTTTATACATGTTTATAAATGCTATGTCTCTATGCTTGTGATGGACTTTGTTGAGCTTATGTAAGTGTTTGTTCTCTAGGGTGTTTTATTTATGATTTCATGTGCCTTATTCCAGATGGCAACAAATGATAGCCTACGGAGATGTAGATGCAATTATAGGTGTAGGCATTCGCCTCTTGGCTATCAAGATGTGAGCCGGAGGACATATTATGTGCATTTGCAACAAGACTCCATTGGAAACTTACACGCATCAATTTTGAGGAATGTGAATGAGGAGAACTCTGACGACAATGATACTGTAGTGAATGAAGAACTCATTGAATCATCTAATCGACGGAGGCGGGTATGGTGTAGATGTGAAACTTATTGCCATGGTGGCCGCTTGGTCGCTCCATCAACTTATGCAAGGCATATGCAAGTCGATGAGCAATTTGAAACTATTGCAGAAAATCTTGCTTTGCATGCTCCACACTTTAGCTCTTGTGGACCTGAAGAAGAGGAGAACAATGAGCCTATGCATCAGATGGAAGGGAACGATGAATTTACTGATATGCATGAACAGGATAGGTTGGATGATGATGAGGATAACATGGATGCTTTAGGAGAGGATAGCCATTTATCTCTCGCTGATAAAATCATACAAAGATTGATTGAGTTGCAAGCTCTTTGGGATGGACAGCAAGCTTCAGTGGAGTTTCAAGATAGTATGCTTAAAATTCTATTTGGAGATATGGGTGGTCCTAGGTCTACAACACATGAAGGCACAAAAAGATCGAGTCTGAGTAAACTATTGGTCCAACTTCCAGAAACATGGGATGGAAGTCTAAATGGAATAACTGTTCCCACATGTTGGGAGCAATTAAGTACTATGTTGACAAGGCTTGGAATGGTTGAATCAAAGAGATATAGAATATGTTAAGGGAAAGAGGATTCCAATCATGCTCCAATACTCTATCTACCAAGCAAAGAGGACGCTTATAGTGGTAACACTGTTGAATGCCAATGCAATAGAAATGTCACTGGAAAGAGAAAATTAAAGCGCGATTGTTTAGCATGTTGTGAGAAGTGTGAGAAATGTGTAGTGCCTAGAAAGGAAATGTTATGTTTTGACTACATTTCGATTGGTGAACAATTGAAACTACTTACTAAAAGTCGATCTTTATGCCACGAATTATTGGAAATGTGGCAAAATAAAGACAAATGGCTGGTATCGAACAATTCTAATGAAAATATTAGAATTGATGAGTTTTGGGATGGCAGTAAATGTAAAAGTGTTAAAGAGTTTTGGGATCCAGAATCGGAGTTTGAGTTGCCATTGGTATGTGAGAAGGGGTATTGCAAACAAGCTTATACAGCATGGCCATCTTCACTTAAATCGGAAGCACTTTTGGAGGGTTGGAAAGAACGTGAGAAAATTTACAAATTTGTTTGCAAGGCTTGTTGAGCTCTGATACAAGGTCCCCAAAGACTCTGTAAGGTAAATCTTTCTAATTTATACTATGTGTGGTCTCTAATTAATTTATGTTCGAGGATTACACGTAATGTTGTACTCTAAATGTGTCTTTGTTTACATATACAGGGAGATCCATGCAATTTTGCTCTCAGCTTATTGCACTGGGATGGGTTCCAAACATTAAGAACAACGCAGAAGAATTGTGGCATCGTCGAGATAAAGGTTCTCAATTGTGGAAAGAAGTCCATAATTGGAGCAATACCAGTCTTGTTCATTCCATTTAGTTGCAAAAAAATTATAGGAAGCTCAAGCAAACTGTTTCATGTTTTTATGAAACCTTTGATAGATGAATTAGAAAGTTTGTTCATAGATGGAATTGATATAGATTTCAATTATCCAATGCCTTTAATTTTTGGGCGTGATAGCTCTTTTTCCCAAACCTTCAAAGCACGTGCTATGCTTATGATGGTGACTGGTGATCATCCAGCTCAATGTAAGATTGGAGCTTTTAAAGCTGGTGGCCAAGCTTTTTGTCATAGAGACAAACCTATAGCTACTTTAGAATGTGAAGGATCAAGTCGATACCTTTATGACCAAAATAGATTCCAATTCAGATATGCTCCAGCCAAGAGGTCCACAAAAGATATATTGAGAGACTTGCTTCTTGCAGAGCGAGCAAGCACTCAAATGCAACGTGAAGACATTCTCAAAGAGGTTGGTCTTTCAGGTAGATCATGTCTATGGAGATTATATGATCTTTATGGGTTTGATTTATCTCTTGATCTTGTGTACGATTGTATGCACATACTAGCATTGAATATGTTTTCAAAGTACATGAGCTCTTTAATGAGAGATATCGATAATAGAGTGAAGAAAGAAATCGATGAAGCAACTCATAGAATGACGTTGGCCACACCTTATTCCATCCGATATGGTCGATGGCCAAGGTTTCCTAGCAAGTATTTTGAGAGTTACAAGGCAGAGGAAACACAAAAGTTCGTACAATGGTGTCTTCCTTATGTCCTGAGTGAAGTCCAAGGTATTCCTAAGAAATTCTATGATTTGGGTCTCTTGATCATAGATATTGCTCATGCCTTTTATAACTATACTAGAAGTAATGGCTGGTCTCAAGAAGACATAAACACTATGAGGGTATTGCTTGCTTCTTGGAGAGTAAGATCAAAAGAGTGGATTGAAAGAAACTCAGCTCCATTAGAGCATGTTGCAGGTTTCGGAGAATTTCTTGATGATATTTTGCGACATGGCAGCCACGATGGGTTTTGGTGCAACATATATGAGCGTATGGTCTCAACATATGCTAGCATCAAAACAAACAATAAGGACAATGAGATTTCATATGCAAACTATCATCGAAGGAAATTTTTCACATGGGTCTTTCTACATATTCAAGAAGATGCTGATAGGTTGTTTCCTCATCAAAGGATGTTGAAAGAGTTTCATGGAGTTCTTTCAATCCCAGATGGATATTTAGTGGATAAACATGGATGTTATGACTGTCCTCAATGGCATTCATTAGGATTGATACATGTATCATCCACTCATCATCCATTGAAAAAGCGAAACATTTATGGAGTTTAGCCACATTGCATGCGAAAGACTATCCTTGCCAAAGAGTCATTGGCCAAAAGGGTATTGTAATAGCAAGAAAGAAGCCAAAAGTTAGATACGCAACAAGTGAGGAAAGAAGGTATGTAGAGCAAAATCTTCAATTCAGGATTGAGAGAGTAACAGAATACAAGAAAATTATGTTCAAGAGTGAGGTTTATAATATTGAAGATAAGGTTATCGTAAAGTCTGAAGAGGATGCAACATTAGTCTCTAGTGTGGGACACTGGAAAGCGTGTATAGCATTTTTTTCCTTTCAGCATAATGGTGACATGCAACTATCCTTTGGAGCACACTACTATAGGCAACGCATTGTTGTTGAAAGAGGATATGAAAGATTAGATGTTGATGGCACCACTGGCATTAGTGTCCTACAAAATGCATATTTGCCATACACCTGGAATTGTATAAGGCCAATTAGTTCTTTATTGCATAAGTTTATTCCTCTACAACATGGAGGTGGTATCATTGCATATGAGACAAAAGATTTAGGATTGAGAACACGTTTAATCCAGCCTGGTTGCATTGGATGTATTCCTCATTGGCTAGAGGAGAATGATATTGTTTTATTGAAGTCTGATCTTGATACAATATGCTCACCAAATGATCTCAAGTATGCCATTGTCAGAGATGTGGATCACACGCTAAATCAAGTTAAAGTAGCATGGCTAAAGCTGGTTCACCCTGAGGAAAAGAGATGGAAGGTCTCGATGGAAGACAACGAATGGTCGGATTGGTGGTTTTGTGTGTCTGTCAAAGAGACGTGGAATGTTATCAAGACAAAGAACATGGTAGTTCAGGGCAAAGCCAAGATAGTTCCTATCATGTGGCAATCTTAGGCATGTAGCTAGGATACATGAAGTTAACATCATTCAAGGAATTTGAAAATAGATTTGGTACGTATTTGTATTTGATTTCCTTTTACATCTATTTCTATTTTGTGTGTTTTTATTTGATACTAACAATAACTATACTTTTTTATGCTTATGTTGTGCAGGATCAAGATGGCTAGCAACAACATGGACATGGCGGCGCTACTAAAGAAAATGATGAGTGAAGATGCAAGTTTCCTTGGACTCATGGATTCCATGGTTAGTTCAATTAAAGGTATGTCATTTTTTGTTGGATTTATGTTATGTATTTTGAGAAAGAAGGGGTTGAACATGTATGTTATGCATGTATGTTATGCTGATTTTGTAAGCATGTATGTTATGTACTTGGAGAAAAAAGGTGGCTGATTGTAAGCGTGTATGTTATGCATTTGTAAGCATGTATGTTATGCTTTTGGATGTAAGGGAGGGGGCTGACTTTATGCACTTGGATTTAAGGGAGAAGGCTGAATTTACGCATTTGGATTTAAGGGAGAAGGCTGAATTTTTAGGTGAAGAGAACTGTTTTATGAATTTATGGGCTGTATTCATTGCATTTAGAGAAAGAAGGGGCTGATTTGTAAGCATGTATGTTATGCACTTGGAGAATCTAGGTGGCTGAATATATGGCATGTATGTTTTTTATATAGGGAAAATGCCTATGGGAGATGCATCAAAGGATGTGTCCTTCAAAGAGAACAAGGAGCGTCTCTCTTTGCAAGATAAATCTCAAGTTTCTGTTCCTCCGATCTCAAGGGCAAGTTTTACACCTACATATGATGAGGTGTTTAAACCACCCAAAATGAATAGTAGGGATAAGAACAAGCTATATGGGAAAGAGCTCCTAGAAAAGTGCTTTAGAGACCAGCATTCTCTATTGTTAGAAAACTACCGTCGTGTATGAAGGTGGTTCGAGGGAATAGAGACTTTTATAGACCTACGGCATAAAAAGGAAGAACAACAGCATATAAAAGGCATCATCCATGAGCGTCATCATGATATAGTGCCTCTAAAGTTTAGTGGAGTTGAATATAGCTGGAGAGAGGAAGATATATACAGGTGGTGGATCTCCTCAAAGCAGTCTAGTAGGAAATACTCGAAGAAGAGGACCCTTGTAAATAATGTGAGTTGGCTTTTCAATTATGTGATATTTTATAAAACTGTATATTTGTAATATAGATATGATCTAGTCAATGTATTCTATTGTGTTTCAAAGGATGAAATGAGCAAAGTTCAGAGAAATCTGGAGCATGAAGCAACTAGTCCTTGTATTGACAAGTCTCCGCATAATTCAATTTCAAAGAAGGTATGTTCAATACATTTAATGGTTCTCTAGCATGAAGTAAAAATTTTGTATTTATTTGCATAATTTGTGCCACTTCTTACTTGGATTATTTAACTCTTTAGCAGTCTATTGAAGATTCTATTTCTATTAGAGGGGAATTTCATGAACAAGGATATTCAACATCTCAGGTTGTTGATGCATTTGAAAGATATGTTTTTCCAAGAAAAAATAAGAATATCGTATACCAATTGAACTAAGTTCTCATTCCTTTGGATTTTAAAGTGATATATAAGAGTTTAATAAAATTTTGTATGTCTATTTGAAACTTTTTAGAGATATATGGAGCCTCAAGCAACTACTCCTTGTATTGACGAGTCTCCACATAATCCAATTTTAGAGAAGGTATGTTCAATACATTTAATGGTTCTCTAGCATGAAGTAAAAATTTTGTATTTATTTGCATAATTTGTGCCACTTCTTACTTGGATTATTTAACTCTTTAGCAGTCTATTGGAGATTCTATTTCTATTAGAGGGGAATTTCATGAACAACGATATTCAATATCTCAGGTTGTTGACGCATTTGAAAGATATGTTTTTCCAAGAAAAAATAAGAATATCGTATACCAATTGAACTAAGTTCTCATTCCTTTGGATTTTAAAGTGATATATAAGAGTTTAATGACATTTTGTATGTCTATTTGACACTTTTTAGAGATATATGGAGCCTCAAGCAACTACTCCTTGTATTGACGAGTCTCCATGTAATCCAATTTCAGAGAAGGTATGTTTATATTAATATTTTGAATGGTTCTCTACTTTTAGTAAAAAATTATACTTTTTCGTGTAATTTATGTGACATCTTACTTGGATTATTCAATTCATTGGCAGTCTATTGGAAATTCAGTTTCTATTGGAGGAGAATTTTATGGACAAGGATGTCCAACATCTGAGGTTGTTGAAGCATTTCCAATAAAAGATATGTTTTTACTTTTATAAAGAATATAAAATGTTTTCTTTAATAAAATCATATGTTCTTTTGTGTAGATAGATAAGTTCATGGTGAAGAGATTCGAAGGGTTTGAGTATTATCAGTCTGATCAAGTGTGTAAGTTTCAATCATGAGTTTTCTTCTATTATGAAAAAGTATTATTAACCATTCAGTTATTCACAATTCATCTATCTTAAATATTTTATATCAGGATTCTTATTGTGAAGCGAATGCTGATATGAATGAGATGACATTTTCTAAGATGCTTCATGGTGACATCACTACAAATGAAGATAAGGTATGAATTGCCTTTATCTTTTAGATATGCTTATGATTGAAGCTATTTTCTTTGATTCAATTGTGATCAGCATCTTCTTTTTAGACAAGTTTTAATTTAATTTTGTCATATTTTTAGGATCCAATATCGAATGTGATTGATTCTATGAATGAAATATCTAGAAAAAGTGAACGAAAGAGAAAGGTAAAAGTGTTCGTTTATGCAATACCCTTTAAAAGTAAAGCAAGTACTTTGTATGCTTGTATTCTTTACATAATTCTTTCGAATGGAATTAACACTACTTGTTGTTTATCATTCATAGGTGAGTGAAAAAATGAGAGATCACTTAGAACAGAAGACCCCGTGCAAAGAAGTGATAAATCCCAAGGAAAGAGATGCAAGGTATTCTTATATTTAGAATTTATTTTCTATGATTTGAAGTCTTTATACCTTGATTTTAATCTCAAATTTTTATTTGAGTTAGAACTTAAAAGATATTCAAGGTACAGAGGTGGAGGTGACTACGGTTTCAAGCAAGTATAAAAGAGTATGTAACAACCTTTTACATTAGGCTTGATTATTTAAATCATTTGCTTCAATTTTGTTAATATATTGTCACTTGTTTTGTTATTATGCCCTCAGGTGGATGACATTTCAGAGGAAAATATGGAGACGATACTTTTGAAATACATGGGAGTCCACACAATTCATGATATGTACTTTTCCTTCAAAAGTACATATGTGAAGCTTAAAAAGATGGAGAGTAGCTTCAAACAATACTCTACAGACATCAAGAAACCAGCTAGTAACATTATGATAAGGGACATTGTGCATTGGCTTATTGAAAGTCAAAAAGTTAGATTCAAATTTGATGTGCTTAGTTTAGAAGATATAGAGATTTTGATATGACATTTAGCTTGACTCAAATAAGTCTTCAAATTGTTATGTAGAACTCTTTTAGCTCTCCTTGGTTGTCTTATATTTCTTATAGTAGAAGTTTTTTGCTTTTTCTTTTGAATATTGTAATAACGAATGGACTTTTTACCTTCTTATTATTTGTAAAAATATTAAAGAGAACTCCATAATCTTTTTGATGGTTTTGTTGAATCTTAGTGTAGATAATGTGAGTTAAGGTAATTATAGTAACAATTGCTTATTGCTCTAGGTACTTTAAACGCTCAAATTGCTACATATAAAAATGTGAAACATGAGTGCTTCATTTCTTAAATGATATAACTGAGATAAAATCACTTATTTCGCGTTCTCCCTATATAGGGAAATAGAAGATTCTCAATATTTTTTACTAGTTCATAACCAAGAAGTTTGCAAACTATGAAAAATGGGGCATTTCCTAGTTTGTCTTACAAAGAAAAAGAGGATTCTCTATATCATTTACTAGACTATAACTAGGAAGTGTGCAAACTAGGGAAAATGGAACATTTCCTAGTTAGACTATGTAGGGAATTACTAATGAATTTCACTATCTAGGAAAATTTTCCTATATGGTGAAATTCTCTAATGATTCCCTGCATTGACTTGCATAGGGAATTTTTTGATTGATTCCCTAGATAAGGTAACTAGGAAGTGTTCCATGTTCTCTAGTTTGCACTCTTACTAGTTATGTTCATTTCAAACTAGTAAATGATATAGAGAATCCTCTTTTTTTCCTATACAGAGAACGTCTCAAAGTTCCTTGTGAGGGATCGTGTCCAGTCCAGTTCTTAGGGAGCAACCCTTTTGGATCGCTAATACTATTCAAAAATCCTAGAAGAGCTTGGCGGTCTGTAGTGATATCGTCGGCCATCGTAAGGTTGATGCTGAAGCGGCAGGCAAAGATAGAACAAATGAACGCAGCGAAGAAGGGTCGATGTTGGATGGAAATTCCTCGATGCGGCTGGGTGGATCTAAAGCTTCCTGCTACAGAAGAGATATTGCAAGCCATGGGTGGTGAAGTCTGCCGTGAAGATGAGGATAGAAGAAAGCTTTCTAAGGAAGAATTGCACTGTTTACAGCTATGCGATGTCCAGGCGATTGGATGAGATGGTAGGAGGTGGGGAGGATGAAGGAATGAGATGAGGAAAGTGGGGAGGGATAGGAGGATGGAACGAAGGCGATGAGGGAGAAGAGGAGGCCGGCGTATGGTGGAGTGTAGTAAATATTGAAGCTTCATGTGGTGTATATTGTATATAGCAAAGTTTGTAATTTGCATGCATGGCGTTATTCATGCAAACAAGCACCAACATAAGACTTCATTGGCTTCTTCACTCTCTCTTGTTTCTTTGTTAGGTCTCATAAATTCCCCCTTACAGGTCGCCCCTCGGAGCGAGGAGTGTATGTGGGGTTAAAGGTCACTGTGCCTTAACCCCAGTTATGTACAATACTCAAACACATATATAAATGAATGAAAAAGAAGATTAGGGTGGTTCTGCACCCACCAAACTTGTGTGGCTCTCTGTCTCTCTCTCTCCTTCTTCCATTCTTGCTTCCGTTGAGAGCACTCTCAACTGGTATCAGAGCCCGGGTGATCTAGCTGAGCGTGCGTGAATGCTTGGAAGCTCAGCAGCTCTGTGGGAGGAAGGAGAAGCTCTGTGGGAAGCTTTGTGGGTGACTTTACTTGCATCCGAGTGTGCAGAGACCTTGGAGGAACCTTTGGAAAAGTCACTTTGGCTTTGCGAAGTGGTTTTGAGAGCCTGTTAAGAGCTTTCAAAGAAAAAGTCGTTTTTTGAGCTTTTCCCTGTTCCGTTCGATGACAGAGACTCCGTATTGACTTGTAGAGGCAACTATTGCTTGCTTTTGGTGTCCACATTACTTCAGGAGCTTGGAAACACCTTCATTCTTGAATCTGGGATCATTTCATTGGATTTCTGACTCACTGTGTCAGTTCCTGCGTTTTTTGCCCGGGTGTTGGAACTCAAGTTTGGAGCAACCATTTGCAGATCTGTCAGTTCCGGTGGACTCAGGAGGTCCTAAAACTTCTATGTTGCTCATCATTCGCACTCCGGTGGAGTTTACAGATAGCTATGTTTCCAAAAACGTTTTTCAGTCCGTGTGTTGGACCCAGTGATTGAGACCACGGTTTCCAAAACCGTCTGTCCCATTGCGTTCCGGATGCCCAAAAACCCCTACCTGTCAGTTCTTGCGCGATTCGGTGGAGGATTTTCAGAGTTATCAATCTCTGTGTATTCCATTTCGTCTCTCTGTTATGCATTTTTCATGCTAAGGTTTTGAAACCTTAGATTTATGCCACATGGCAGTGGATAAGTGTTGACTCCCATTTCTCACTCATCGGTTGGGATTTTGGAGTTCTGGCAGAAGAGGGATATTTGCAGATTTTCTTGCTGAGTCCGATTATGCAATGGCGCCCATGTTTTGAAGCATCTCAGGTTCTATTTTCAGTAGCGCTCATTACCGTGGGACTATGATTTCTTGAGCATACCTTATGCAGATCACTCTGGTTGCAGTTTGAGCAGTGTGCACTCATTCGTGGTATGCATTGGGTTGCAGTGGATGATTTATAGGCCATTTGGATGCATTGCGGTCCTTGTTGGATGCGCTGATAGGCCCAAATTGCCTTGTGGGATGCTATTTTTATGGACGCTTTGCACATGGATGCTATTTTATGCTTAGGGACAGCTTTGACACATTGTTGGTGATGCACTGATAGTGCTATGCTCTCTTGGATGAGATATAATTGATGCATATGCCAGTGGACAGTGTTTATGCTTGAGTCATTTGGCACTTATTGGCATTTTCTTTTGGGCCAAATTTGCTCATATGGATGCATAGTATATGCACATGAGTCAGATGCATCTTTTGATGCTTTGAGCTTTGAATTTTGGTAATATTTCACTCTATTGTGGCATACACATTTGGGTGCACCTAGTATTTGGTGTGATTCTCTCTTGCAGGCACTAGCATTTGGGATTTTGCTTTATTTGCATCATGGCATCCTCTTCCATGCCTGAAAAGGAGTTTTTCAGCATTAAAAAGTTTGATGGGACAAACTTTTCTTTGTGGAAAGAACAGATAAGGGATGTGCTTATTCAAAAGAAGCAGATTAAACCCTTGGCAGGGATTGAAGCTAAGCCTGCAAATATGTCTGAGGATGATTGGAATGAGTTGGATGCATTAGCAAAGTCTACTATTAGACTTCATCTTGCAGAGTCAGTTTATTTCACAGTAGTAAATGAGCAGACTACAGAAGATTTGTGGAAGAAATTGTGTGCCACTTATGAAAAGGAAACTGCCTCTAATAAAGTTTACCTCATGAAGAGGTTGTTTGAGCTGCAAATGAAGGAAGGGGTCTCCATTGCTTCTCACTTGAATGAATTCAATATTATTTTCAGCCAGCTTCAGGCTCAGAAAATGAATTTTGATGCGGAGACTAAGGCAATATTTCTCTTATGTTCATTGCCATCCTCATGGGATACCTTCCGTACAGCTGTCAGTAACTCTGCACCTAGTGGAGTACTGAAATTTGATGATGTTGTGGGTAGCTTGTTGGCCGAGGAGATTAGAAGTCTATGGATGGCAACAAGCAGGATGCAGCCTTAAATGTGCAAAGGGGCAGATCACAGTTCAGGGGGAAGTCCCAAGAAAGAGGGAAGTCTCGTAGGCACGGAACATTGAGTGTTACCATTGTGGCAAGAAGGGCCATATGAAAAAGGATTGCTACAAGTTGAAAAGAGAGAAAAAGAATAAGAAAAAGAATGCAAATTGGGGTGCAAATCAAAAGGAAGAGAGTCCAAGGGAGGACAAAGGAAAAGTGAAGATCGAGGAGATCAATGCAGTCACACGTGATAGTGACAATGATGTTCTCTTCATGTCTAGTTTATCTGCAGAGTTGCTTACCACTTCAGATGATGCATATTCCCAGGATTGGATTTTGGATTCTGGTGCTTCATTCCATGTTACTCCCCATAGGGAATGGTTCTCCACTTATGACAGTGGAAAGACAGGTTGTGTGCATCTTGGAAATGACTATGCATGTGACATAGTGGGAGCAGGTGACATAAAGTTTTCTTTTGCAAATGGGTCTGCATTTGTTTTGAAACATGTGAGACATGTGCCTAAGCTGACCAAGAGTCTTATTTCAGTGGGTCAGCTAGATGATGCTGGTTTTCACACCACTTTTGGCTTTCAGAGTTGGAAAATTCAAAAGGGCTCTATGCTTTTGGCCAGGGGTGCCAAGTGTGGGACTTTGTATCCCTTACATGTATCAGGGGTATTTGATCATGTTGTTGCAATAACCGAGCAGCCAAGCACTTCTTTGTGGCATTGCAGGTTGGGGCACATGAGCCAGAATGGAATGAAACTCTTATGCCGTTTGGGTTATGTACCGCATTTGAGTTTCTCTGATTTTGAATTTTGTGAGCATTGTCTCTATGGGAAGCAGACTAAATCAGCCCATAAAAGAAAAGGAAAGAAAGAGTTTGAAATGCTTGATTTGGTGCATTCAGACGTATGTGGTCCCATGCCTACACGGTCATTAGGCGGAACTGAATACTATGTGACATTCATTGATGATGCAACTAGGAAAGTGTGGGCTTATGCTATAGCTCGGAAGAGTGATGTGTTCCAGGTATTTCAGAAATGGCTGGCCTTGGTTGAGAATCAGTCAGGTAGAACGCTTAAATGCCTACGAACTGACAATGGTGGAGAGTATCTCTCTCATGACTTTCAACATTTCTGTGATACACGTGGGATTAAGAGGGAGCTCACATCCCCTCGTACTCCAGAGCAAAATCCAGTTGCAGAAAAGATGAATCGTACCATTCAAGAAAGGTTGCAATGCATGCTTTCCAATGCAAGTCTTTCTGGTGGTTTTTGGGCTGAGGCAATGAAGACTGCAGTGCATGTGATCAATAGATCACCTAGTAAGAGTTTGGATGGTGGTATTCCTGAAGAGGCATGGAGTGGCAAGAAGCCCTCTTACTCTCATTTGCATATATTTGGGTGTGAGGCATATGCACATGTGCCAAAAGAGCTTCGAAAGAAGCTAGATCCTAAGTCTAGGAAATGCATCTTTCTAGGTTATGGTGAAAGTGGAGAGATGGGCTATCGTCTCTGGGATCCAGAAGCAAAGAAGATCATACGCAGCCATGATGTGGTCTTCAATGAGAAGAAGATGCATAAGGCACCCATGAGGGATGTGGAAATGAGGAGAATCACTTTCTAGGATGTGAATCCACCTGCATATGTTGATGGACAGCAAGCTGTCCATGCACCAAATGTGCAAGAAATGGTGCCACCAAGTACTCCCACAAGTATACAATCAAGGGTAGATGATGGATCATCTATTGGTGGAAATGATGAGCCAAATGTGGCTGATATGCAGGTGGGACAGCAAGCTGAAATGCCCTTGAGAAGATCATCTAGAGTGTCTAGACCACCTGATAGGTTTGTTCCAGGGGTAGACTATGTGATGCTTACTGATTGCGGGGAGCCTTCTTGCTACAAAGAGGCTATGATGCGTGAGGATCAACGCAAGTGGGAGTATGCTATGCAATCAGAGATGAGTTCACTTATGAAGAATAAGACTTGGGACTTGGTTTCTTTGCCACATGGAAAGAAAGCATTGCCATGTAAATGGGTCTACAAAATGAAGGTCACAGGTGATGATGTGCCTAGGTACAAGGCCCGTTTGGTTGCTAAAGGGTTCAAGCAAGAGAAGGGTGTGGACTTTGATGAGATATTCTCTCCGGTTGTGAAGATGACCACACTTAGATGCATGCTTGGACTAGTGGCAGTAGAGGATATGGAGCTTATGCAAATGGATGTCAAGACAGCTTTCTTGCATGGGGATTTGCATGAGGAAATTTACATGGTGCAGCCGGAAGGCTTTGAAGAAAAGGGCAAAGAGCATTTAGTTTGCAAGCTGAAAAAGAGTCTCTATGGTCTTAAGCAAGCACCTAGAGAATGGTATCAGAAGTTTGATGCTTTCATTCGGTCCCAGGGTTTTAGAAGGAGTGAAATTGATCACTGCCTCTACACTAAAAGGGCTAAGGATAATAGCCTGATAATCCTGGCACTATATGTGGATGATATGCTCTTGGCTAGCAAGAATACTTATGAGCTAGATGCATTAAAGGCCAAGTTGCATGAGGCCTTTGATATGAAGGATTTGGGACTTGCAGGTCATATTCTTGGTATGCGCATCACACGTGATCGGAGTAGGAAACTCCTTTGGCTTTCACAAAAAGAGTATGTTACAAAAGTATTGCAGCGTTTCAATATGGAGGGGGGGAAGGCAGTGAGTACTCCATTGCCTCCATATGTGAAACTGAGTCATACAGATAGTCCCAAATCAGATGAGGAAAGGGCCATGATGGCCAAGGTTCCTTATGCATCAGCAGTTGGGAGTCTTATGTATGCTATGATAGCTACTAGACCAGACATTGCATTTGCAGTGGGAGTTGTTAGCCGCTATATGGCTAATCCAGGAAAGAGGCATTGGGAGGCAGTTAAGTGCATCATGAGGTACATGAAGGGTACCAAGGAGATGTGCATTTGCTTTGGTAAAGGAGACATGCGTGTACTTGGGTACACAGATTCAGACTATGCAGGGCATGTGGATAGTAGGAGATCCACTTCTGGTTATGTGTTCACCTTTGCAGGTGGTGCAGTGTCGTGGATGTCTCATGCACAGAAGTGCGTTGCTTTGTCTACCACAGAGGCTGAGTATGTTGCAGCCACAGAGGGTTGCAAGGAGGCTATATGGCTTTATCGGCTAGTGGGAGATTTGGGGATTCATACAGGTGTACCGACATTGCATAGTGATTCCATGAGTGCTATTCAGCTAGCACGGAATCCGGTCTTTCATGCAAAGACCAAACACATTGAGGTTAGGTACCATTTCATCAGGGAGGTACTTGAGGACAAGCGCATAGAGCTTGTCAAGGTTCATACAGATGATAACCCTGTAGATATGCTGACGAAGAGTCTACCTAGTCAGCGGTTTGAGTATTGTCGTGTATTGATGGGCATTGGATAGTATGCTCACTAGTTGTTCTCCCTTAAAGGCACATTGTCCTTTAAGTGGGAGGTTGTGGGGTTAAAGGTCACTGTGCCTTAACCCCAGTTATGTACAATACTCAAACACATATATAAATGAATGAAAAAGAAGATTAGGGTGGTTCTGCACCCACCAAACTTGTGTGGCTCTCTGTCTCTCTCTCTCCTTCTTCCATTCTTGCTTCCGTTGAGAGCACTCTCAGTGTAAACCGGTGGAATCGGCGAGGTCAAAGCCATGCTCTTTTTTGAACATATTCATACACCTACCAATGGCCTCTCCTCATTACCTTACAATCCATCATCTTTTCAACCGCCATCACCCTCGGCCAAAATACCCCCCTCTGCTTCTGTCACCAACACAACCTCACGGCTGCTCTTGATATCCGGGAAGGTGCATGGCATGGCAACTTCCTGGCTACCGTCGATCACCAACATGCCTCCCAATGCACCTTCCCTATCACCTTAGAGGTAGTGTTATTGAGGGGGATTGAAACTCTTTTGTGAAGTCTATGTGTAACTTAAAAATAAATAAATTGAGTTGCGTGTTCCAAATTGGCATTTATGGAGATTACCTATAATAGCTGAACTCCAATGGAAAAAACCCTTTGCTTTCTCTTTTGCATCCAAAAGTGCTTGCTTTACCACTACAATAGGAGGCAACACCCACTTACATGTGTGCACTCTTGTTAAAGCACTTTCTCCTTAGAGGGAGTGCTATAGTGGAGGATTTAAACACCTTTTATGAATCTCCATGTGTAATTTAAAAAGAATTAAATTGTGTTTTTCAAATTTTCATTTATGGCTGTCATCCTACTTTTAATAGCCAAGCTCCATTTAAAAAATCATTTGTTGTCTCTTTTGCATCTAAAAGTACTTGCTTTAGCATTATACTAGGAGCCAGTGCTCACCCTTGTTATTATAAGCATTAGTGGAAAAACCCATGCATTTGAGAGGATCTTCTTTTGTGTTTGTATCATTTGCATCTAGTCATCAGTGAAAAAACCTATGAGAATTTTTATTTTATTTGTGGGAGAGTTGCATTCTTTGATCAAGCCTACTAGAAAACTAGAAAGAAAGAAAACTATCATAGTTTTTATTTTATTTCTTGGGAGAGTTGCATTATTTGATGACAATATTAGGAAATGAGAAAGAATGTATGAGAGTTTTTAATTTTATTTTTGGGACATTGATATCACTACTAGAAACTCATAGAGAAATGGTAGAAAATGGCACCCAATTTGCATCTTTGCCATTATATATGAAATGACAACCATTTATTTTAGTGCAAATTTATTTTCCATTTCTTATCTGATGCTGATTTGTTCAACCCCCTAGTGGCTCCTCCATTAGTTTGATCAATTATACTTCCCATCTACTTATTCTAAAGGCTCTTAATATCAATAAAATGTGCTCAATAATACTTCTCATCTACCTATTCTAAAGGAGCTTAATATTAATAAGATACTCCATGTAGGCCATTATTTATCAATTGAAAAATTCATTTGATTTCATAAGTGAAAAGGTGGAGTAGCCTAATTAAGTTAAGGTAAAAGAGATAGGTTCAAAATTGCATGCAAAAGGGGGACTTGGACTCAAAAACTCTAATAGTGTGTCACAAGTTCTTACCACTAGGCTACATGAAGATATTGTAAAAGAAAAAGAGTAATATAAGGGTTGTAATTTTTGACCATCATAAATAAGAGGGGAGGAGAGCTAAAATGGGATAGGGAAACTCTCCTCATAAATAGATGTACATTTCATCATTACCCTCCCCTTGCCTTTCCATCCCTCCCCTTGTACCTTTTTCACTTATTAGTATTTTCTTTTTTTTCAACTGTAGGGACATATTGGTGGAAACTAGTTCTTAAATTGCCTCTTTAGGGAGAAATGGCAATATGACATGGTAGTATTTTCTTTTCTACCATTTTGTAGGGATCTAGAGTAGAAGAAAAGTGGATAAGATTCTTAATGACCAAGTCTTACACAAAATGGTAGCAGAAGTTGCCATTTCTTGACTACCATTTCTTAGATAGAAATGGAAATAATCTAAAGGTTGACATGATTGAAATTCATGACCTAGTACCCGCTTATGCAAACTAAGATAAACGACTAGTATTATAACTACTGTCTCAATTATCTTACATTTGTGGGCATACATTATGAAATCAACTAAGAACTCCAATTGCCTTAATTTTAATTTAATGTTAAGGACTTTAAAAATAGCATCTTAAATCATTTAGTAATATTAAAGACTTAAGAGTATTTAATGTTGAAACTCTTGATGTATTCAAGAAATAGTGATTGATCATCACCAGCCCATAATTTTCATTCATATAAGAGCTCTAAAAGAGCTCCATATGATCAATTAGAAGGTGACATGGTAGCTAATATGAGGTCAAAGGACCTCACTATTATTGGATTCTAAATTCTCACAAGATTAAGATTCATGCAAAATCTTGTATGATCTTATCAAGGCATACAAAACACACAGAAAATCATAAGTCCATGTGAGAATTCATAAGAGTATATAAGTTTATAGAAGATCTCGAGAAATCAATTGACTAAATACAAGTAGAGCTTAAATATCTTCTTGATGTGGTACAAAATTATATAAGTTTGCTTGAGATCATTATGGCTCTATTGAACTAGATCGCAAATGATATCCATTTGGCACCATCAAAATTCATAAGAACATGAAACTTACTTGGATACCTCTACAAAGTATTATATGCATTGGAGATACAAACATATGGTAGAAAGCCACTAATGCAAATTTTGACATTCATGCATGATGCATGCTTGACTATGCAAACAATACCCAAACAAGTCCCAAACCTCATAAAATTTTGTGAGATTATGGGTCTTACTCACATTATGGAATGCATAAAGTATTATACACACCCCGATATGGTAGAAGAACACACTGATGCACTTATGCATGATGCATGTCAAAAAAGCTAATGCATATGCATAGGTGTGGTGTATAGGTCACTTAGCGAATCTTTCCCCTATAGAGTTTAACTTATGAAAGTGTAGGTGATTGGGTGAATCTTCCCCAAGTGAGAGTTACAAATATTAGCTATACCAATTTTAAGCCTCCAATGGGTTAAGTATACTTAAAGTTCATACACAGGTCTTTAATAAGCTACAATTTGAGAATTGTAGTCTTAGAGATGGCTCTAAATGACTGAATACTTGGAGGGATGAATTTGGACCTCATATGAGGAATTTATGGTAATTTTTGGGGGAATAAAATTGAAGCTCTATATATTAGCCCCCCCCCCCCCACACACACACACACTCGGAGAATCTTCTAGATTCATGATTACATGAATTTTTACCCCTAAAGTTTAGCTTGCTTTTTACACTTATGCATGATGCATGCTAAAAAACAAGGAAATACACATGACTAATGACGAAATTATATCCAACCCACATATAACTTTGCAATCACATGATTCTTACTCGAAATAATTCATCTTCAAAGTACTATACCATCAAATATACACACATATTATAGAAGTCCACTGGTACATATTTTGTATCCTTCTATATGATATATGGTAGAAAACATGAATATGTTGCCCCCCCCTCTCTCTCTCGTTGCACGTGCTCATTTGGTAGCTTGCTAAATTAAAAATTTCTTTGAATCATTCCACTTTGGATAGAATCAAGTGTGCTAGTGGTTGCCAATGTCATTTATGTGCCAGTTTAGCATGTCTCAGACGATTCGCAACTGGGCACTTCTTAAGGTCTTTCTATGGCAAGATGATTCCTCTAATATCTTCAAGATGAAATCATGCAAGGTCATTGTTTGCTTGGATGTAGCCATTTTCGGTAAGGTTCAGGGAATTTTCTGTATACAAGTATGTTGCATGACCCATAACCTATACATTGCTTAACGAAATTCGGCAAACTTTGTCTTCAAGTTGTAGTAGTACACATTCCAAACTTGAACATGAGACCAAAAAATTATGAAATAAGAATTTGGAACAAGATTGTTAAAGCATTACAAGTGCTATGCTATACATTAAGCATGCATCCTGAAGACTATAAGGTATATTAATTTATTCAAAAACATCAAAATTTTATTCTCTAGATACATGCAACCAAGTAATCATTCAACAGTACACTACGTGAGCTTCTCCTCAACCCAAGGATACACTTAATTGAGAACATAAGGCATAGATTAATGGGCATTCAATGTTGTGCTAAAGTGATGCACACCCATTTGAAGGCACACTCCATAACTTTTTTTTGATTTGTTGAAAACCAAAACGGGTTGAAAATTTGGAATCCAAAGTAGTGGGACTACTGCATGGTGGTCTTAAAATGTTGAAAGTTATTGGTATTGGTATCTAGATTCACCCTAAAATGGAAGAAGTTGAAAATATGCAATTTGTGCTTGCGCAAAGATCTTTTAATAAATCCAACAGTATTTACAATTTTGAATTATTTCTTTTTCCATGCACTTGCTTGCTATATGGCTCATTAGCATGCCAAAGGTCATTGCATTTCATAATATAGGGCAACAAACCAGCTAGCATGCCCTTTGGCCTATTTGTGTTTTAAAGCATTTTAGGCCACATTGCACTTGTTTGGGATATCCAATTCTGCTGATGTGTATCACTGAAAATTTGGCCACTCTCTCAAATTTTTACTTTTCACACCTCTCGCCAATCGAATCTTAGAATATTAAGTACTTGCAACATGCCCATGTCCTGAAAACATCCTACAACCTGCACGCACCTCAACATGACCTTGTTGATAGCATCTTCTTTCGGTTAAGTTGCCTTCTATTCTTTGCTTGCCTTACAAGCTAGCTTCTTTGGGTACTACTCAGCAATCAATGTTGAGAGTTCACGCTCAACATCATGTGATCATGTGTGCATAGCACCATCACGTGATCATATGTGCATAGCACTAACCTTATAGAATGCTATAAAGGAAAGGGTTAGATCCCCTAACCCTAACCCTAAAAGGGTTTGTATATATTCTATTTTTTCAACTAAATCTAGTGTACAGTTAGTCATTTGTGGAGTGCTCTCTAGCTGTGCCCTCTCTCCTCATCTCCACTCTTCTCCTCTCCCCTCTTCATATTTTGTCATGGTATTAGGGCTCCCTTGCCTTCCGTTGAGGCATTGAGATCCTTGCGGTAGAGATCGAGAGTGTGAGAGAGATTATGAGATTGAGAGTTCTCGAGTGTTCTTGTGAGAGTTCACTTCCGTAGAGAATTTCCGTTCATTGGAAAGATTTCCGTCCATTCAACTCTGCTACGAGAGTTCTTTGATTGAAAGTGAGAGAGAGTGATCTTCTTCAAGTGTATGTGAGAAAAATAGGTATAGAGATTTCTGCTGTGAGAGGGAGACATGTTGAGAGACATGCTTCATTGAGAGAGCTAGCAATGCATGAGCAACCCTCCAACTCTTGCTACAACACCAAGCACGGCCTACTACAAGGCAAGCAGCACTCGCAGTTCTCGTCGTTTGGAAAGCTAGACGGGTAGCTAGCTCCTTAACCGCCTCAACGACTGTCTGCAAGGCCTCTACTCCGCGCTCTCGACTCGCAAAATGATGGCTCCCTAGCAAAGGCGGCTTCTCAGCATCAATGGCTCCATGGATGACCCCCCGACAATAGCTTCACGGGCGACCCTCTGACAACAGGCCGTCCTACCGTGCTCCTTTCTGCAACAGAGCTGTGGGCAGTCCCGAAGCAACAACACTTTACCAGCTCACGACATCACCAACGACAGGCCTTCCGCTCCATAGTCAGCTCCATCAGTGTCTCGTCTGCATCGTCTCCTGATTGCAAAGGTAGCCCAGTGATCTATGCTCAACCACCACAGACAGCCCACTTCTCTACAGCCAGAGGGCTAGCTGTGCGCTACTGACCGGCCTCCCAAATGGGACTTCCAAAGGTCCTCCATAAGATGCCTCTACAAGATGCTAAGGAGCCATCTACGTCTGACTCAACGCCATGCCATAAGTCTACGCCTCTCCAATGACCAAACCAGCAGCGAGCGCGACTTCTCCAAACCCACAAGCTCCTCAACGACTAACAGCCAATGCTCTTGCAAACCAGCAGATGCCTAGTCTAGCAACTACGTCGCCAATGCAATGCCTTCATCCACGCCTGCAACCAGCTGCAACACAACCTCTTTAACAGCTCCAAGCAGATAGCCCACGAGTAAGTGACCTCCAAAAGAACGCTGCTCTAATGCAAATAGAATCTTTGAAGATTTTGTTGGAATCCCACAAAGATTCTGATCTATCTCTTGCCAACACGTGGTAGATTTGAGGATAAGAAAAACCTCGCGTTAGCTGAGTTAACCACAATCTATTAACC
The DNA here is from genome assembly GCF_047967505.1 of Dipteris shenzhenensis. Classification (NCBI taxonomy): domain Eukaryota; kingdom Viridiplantae; phylum Streptophyta; class Polypodiopsida; order Gleicheniales; family Dipteridaceae; genus Dipteris; species Dipteris shenzhenensis. Next base: position 17,954,015 of record NC_141606.1, read on the forward strand.
ACAGTCTAGCAAGAGACACGTGGCACACCTTGCTCACCTTATCCTCAGGGGCACCACTCACCCTAGGAGTGGTTGTAAGTTGACACATGGTAGCTTATCTGCCACATCAGCATCCTATCTACCACATCATCATCGGCTGCCACATCATCACCAACTACCACATCATCACTGACTGCCACATCACTTGCCACATCATCAATGACATGTCATTAGCTACGTCACCTGTGCCACATCATCAAGGACACATCATCAGTGCCACATCAGCATTGCCATGTCACCCTGCTGACATCATCTGTGCCACCTCAGCACTGCCACCTCAGCAATCTAGTCAGCACTGACCCTCTGCAGGCACAGTCCCTTGCCAGACACACTATGCACACACTGCATGTGCACACTCCTGCCACCTTAGCACAGAGCCTCATTGGCACACCTCTTGCTAAGCATAGTGCCACATCATCACTGCATGTGACTCACAGTGACACATCATCATTGAGCACCATTTGCACTCCTTTTGCCCCTCCACCTAGATCAAGTCATATCTCTTGATCCAAGAAGAATTTGAGGGCGCTCCAAAGAGAAAAGTCGCTTGTTTTTTCATGCTCTATGCGCTCGTCACATCATGCGCACACTTCAGCGCAAGTTACACTCACATTTGAGCCTCGCCGACAAAACCACTTCCTTCACGCACATTTGCCTCTACATCGACGCATCTGACCCAGCACTTAAAAAGAACAAAAGAAAAGGAATTATTTGCTGCTCTTTCATCGATCGACAGTTGGTTTAGATCTAGATCAGAGTAGACTAGATCGCCATAGAGGGGACGCTTTGAATTTCCCCAAGTTGCCAATCTAAGCCATGCCCGAAATTCTCGACTAGTACCTACTCGGAGTCAGTCCATATGCTCACATCCGATTTCACATCATTACATTACCTGAAACCTTACGTTCATCAGTTCAGTGAGCAGACTTCAGAGTTCAGAGGCATTGCAGAGATTGATTCAGTGGGCAGATTGTTGAGATATCAAGCTCTACCCCCGATATATCTCCTGGATGACTATCATTTATGTCACCGCCTATGTTAGTTGTACTCGTGGTGTAGTTAGACTACCACATATGTTTTTGGTTTGGGTTCACATATGAACCACGTATTCGCCTGGACACAAGGAGAATACATGCTATAAAAAGCAGAATGACATCAAAAGTGGGAAGTTGCAGCAAAGCAACTATGCATCATCAAGTGGGCATGGTGACGACAGAAATGAGCACCTTTTTGTGATGCAGCATATGGTTAACTCCATGTCAGGAGATACTGCAGCTTGCAATGATGTTTGGTATGTTGATTCAGGTGCCTCTAACCACATGACCAGTCATGGTGAGTGGTTTCATGATGTTAGAAATTTGGATAAGCCAGGTTATGTTGAAACAGGTGATGATACTGCGCACCCAATTACGCAGGTTGGTAAAGTGCCATTGGCTATGCAGGATGGCAAACGAAGTACTTGGCAGATGTACTTCATGTTCCAAAAATCACTAAGAACCTGGTTTCAGTTGGCCAGATGGTTGAGCAAGGTCTGCAGGTTAGATTTAATCCTGATGGATGCTTTGTTGAGGACTTGAAAAATAAGTGCCGCTTGGTTGCGAAAGGCAACAAAAATGCCACAATGTTCACCTTGGATGTTGATATGCCTGAGCTGAAAGCTGCTATGTTTGCGCATGGGAGAGGTGTCATTGCAGATATTGAGATATGGCACAAGCGCATTGGGCATGTGAATATACAAAGGCTGAAATCTATGCAAACGAAAAACATTGTTGCAGGTTTGCCTAAATTCAGAGTTGAGGGAATGCAAAAGGTATGTGAAGCATGCCAAATGGGTAAGCAGGCCAGACATGCATTTCCCAAAAATGCTAAGGTGAGCAGAAGACCTTTGGAAGTGATCCATTCAGATGTTTGGACAACCAAAGCTGCTTCTATTGGTGGATGCCATTATTATGTGATGTTTATTGATGTTTGGACAACCAAAGATTATGATGAGACTTATGCTCCAGTAGCAAAGATCATACGGTTCTTGATATCACTAGCGACACTCAACAAATGGAATGTGTATCAGCTCGATGTCAGGAATGCATTTCTCAATGGTTATCTAGACGAGGAAGTCTACATGCAACAACCAGTAGGTTATGTTGAACTAGGAAAGGAGAAAAAGGTTTGCCATCTCAAGAAAAGTCTCTACGGCTTAAAGCAAGTACCCAAAAGTTGGTACAGCAGAATTGACAAGTATTTTGCTGATCTGGGATACATGAAGTCCAATGCAGATCATACTCTCTACTACAAAGTTCAAGGGGAAGACATTACTATTGCACTTTTGTACGTAGATGATTTGATTGTGACAGGAAGCAAGGATAGCTTCATCAGAAAATTAAAACAAGACTTATCTGCAGAGTTCGACATGAAAGATCTTGTACTTATGCACTATTGTCTTGGAATTGAGTTCTGGAGAGATTCAGATAGCACATTCATGAGTCAACTCAAGTATGTTGACAGTCTCCTTAAGAAGTTTCATATGGCAGATTGCAAGATTGCAGCCACTCCCATGGAATAGAGTTTGAAACTTACTAAAGATTCAGAAAAGCCTATAGTCAATGATAGATACTACAGGCAGCTCATTGGATCTCTTATATATCTGACAATCACACGGCTAGATATTTGTTATGCAGTAAGCTCACTAGCACAGTTTATGGCAAATCCAAAACAGTCTCACTGGAATGCAGCCAAAAGAGTCTTGAGATACATCAGAGGTACAAGACAGTTTGGGATAGAATACAGAGGAAGTCATCCACGGTTGCATGGATACTGTGACAGTGACTATGCTGGAGATCATGAGACCAGGAGATCGACACAGGGATATGCATTTTTCCTTGGTCAAGGTGCTATATCATGGTTGTCAAACAAACAACCAACTGTTTCTTTGTCTTCAACTGAAGCAGAATATAGGGCACTCACTACAGGTGCATGTGAGGCTATATGGCTCAGAAGACTATTGTCAGAAACAGATTACTTTGATGAGTCAAAGCCAACAACAATATACTGTGATAATCAATCGGCTCAAGCATTGGTCAAAAATCCAGTATATCACTCTAGGACAAAGCACATTGATGTCAGAGAGCACTTCATCAGAGAAAGAGTGTTAATTGGTGACATCACACTGTAGCATTGTGATAGCAAAGAAAATGTTGCAGACATCTTTACCAAACCACTCGGTAAAGAGCTATTCGAGAAACACCGACTAGCTCTTGGTTTGATGCAGAGGAAGGACATTCCCATTAAAGGGGTGTGATGGAATGTAATTCTCAGTCTTCTTCGATTCCCCAGAATCATCATCTTGAGGGAAGGCCTACTTCATGATGTTGATCTTGAGGGAAGGTGTTGAGAGTTCACGCTCAACATCATGTGATCCTGTGTGCATAGCACCATCACGTGATCATATGTGCATAACACTAACCTTATAGAGTGCTATAAAGGAAAGGGTTAGATCCCCTAACCCTAACCCTAAAAGGGTTTGTATATATTCTATTTTTTCAACTAAATCTAGTGTACAGTTAGTCATTTGTGGTGTGCTCTCTAGCTGTGCCCTCTCTCCTCATCTCCACTCTTCTCCTCTCCCCTCTTCATATTTTGTCAATCAACCCCTCAATATCATAGAAGTGTCTAACACTTATTTCATCAATTTTGGACTCATGTGTCTACTTTTGGACTATTCCTTAAAATCCTTCCTAAATGAAAAGTTTACTTTATGAAAATGTCATTCGAGAATCAAAAGTTTACTTTGTGGCACTGTCATTTCCACATAATACATTTCAAAATATCTCTCTACAATGTTGCATTAATAATGCAAAAACTACTATTAAATCCTAAATTTGTATTTCTTGTTTATAAGAATCGTATTCTTAAATTAAAAAATCCGAGTTATTAGATCAAATCCATGAAAAACCATGATATCGAGGATTCACAAAATTCAAAAAATGTATACACAAGAGACCTACAAGACTCTTTTTACTTTCAATGCAGAAAACTATAACACTCTTGAATATTCAAAAAATCAAAAGGTTTATAGACATGAGACATGATGGAAGCCTCTTTTGTACTCCAAAAAATAGCAATAGCTATGCTTGCAATTTTACATTATCATAAGTTTTACAAGAAATATTGCTCTGGATGAGTCTTTGTACAAAGAATCTCCTGTAGCCTTTTCAATAATTTATTTTTTCCTTTACAGCGAGTTTAGTACAAATGGGCGATCCAAACATTTGCTTGTTTGAATGTCCTTTTCTATTGAGCATCACAAAAATGAGCGATCCAAAGCTCTTAATCATACAACCTCTCAACCATTGAGCATACTGTTCCTTCCTTATGGCCACCAACTTGCCCCACATTTTCTTATCAAGTCATCCATTACCTCCATGTCCTTGTGTTTTAGTTCTCTTGAAACCGTGCTAAATACGTGATCGATATCCTCATGTGTGTGCCCAACCAACAAAAACCCAACTTCAATCTGATTGAAGATTCTATGAGCGATTAGCCTTGAGCAAAATGCAAAGAAGAGTACATTCTTATTCTCTCGTCTGTAATTGTCTGCTTGTACTCTCAAAGTTGCTAGTGGGCGACCTTTTTCTGCATGTACATTGTGAATTGCCTTCATAACGGATGTTACAACTTGATTGCTATCATGTAGATGCAAGGAATCAATCCATATGTTTGCAAAAAACTTAAATCCATGCACTAACACTCCACATAGATGTGTCATTAAAAAGTATTTTCCTTGTAGCTTAGGTGGAGTGTTAACGAATCGAGACAATGTTGTTTTATTTTGATCCATACCATCTACAATAATGCACATGCACTCATTTGGGTGAGAAATAGCTTGCTCCTTCCAAAATGCATATTTTATTCTACAACGTTGAACAAGTCCATGATGAAATTCTCTCTTTTTTTTGTAAGCTTCTTTTTGTTCTGGAGATTTGCACTCTCAAGTGCTCACTTTAGATCATCACAATGGTTGGACTTTGACATTTTTTGCCTCTTTCAGATTTTAACATGTCCAAAGCTTTTTTTCCAAAGAGTATACAAAGTATGAAAAGATGCCGGTGCATGCCCTCTTTGCCTCTGTGTTTCTCCAATAGAGTTAAATACTTCTTTTTTAGTCAAACCTATCAAAAGATGCATTTCTGATAGATGGGGTTGCAGTAAAGCATTTTCATGAATGTAATCTTTCAAAATTGCTATTGCCGCAACCGTTGAGGCTCTTGTTTTGGGCCTTCCTGTGTTTTCATGAATATTAAATTTATTTCCATACTTTGCTTTATTGGCCAAATTCCAATATTTGCTATGTGATAATCCTGTAATAATGCGATATGCATTATTGCAAACACTTTTTCCATTTATAAGAGGCCTTATTTGTTGTCTTAAACTTCACCTTCTCTTATGATTTACAAGAAAGCAAGACAGTCTCGTGAGTAGGTATTCATTTCTTCTGCTCCCTGTCCTTTGCCAGACATGTTCTCTCTACTACAGCTCTTGATGTCATGTAAGTTAATGGATCGCATACATCTATGCTTACATCATGTAGATCACATTGCTTTTAGCATAACATCTTCATTCATTACTCTTATTCTCTTTGGTTACTTTTTTGGATCTGCTTGGACTCATTGTCGTTTCATGCATCTGTATGTCTGCGTTTTGGGACCTTCTGTACATTCTTATTTGGATTTGTGCAGTCCTCCTTGTAAGATTTATTTGTCATGTTGTTTTCATGGGATGTTGCATCCTTGATCTTATCACTCTGACAGTCAAATATTGAATAGTCCTTTGTTGATGTCATCCTTGCTTTTGATACATTCATCAAACCATTTGTAACATTAACTGTTTCGCAATCAAAGTCAAATACCGAATAGTCCTTTGTTGATCTCATCCCTACTTTTGATATAATCATAGAACCACTTGTCACAGTGGCATTAGAGTGTCCAGAATGATCTTCAAACTCATCTATTCTTGAGAGAACATCACTCATTGATGCACTTTCTATGGATTTCATAACTCCATAGTCAGTGACGATAGAGTGTCCATTCATAACTCCATAGTGAGTGACGATAGAGTGTCTAGAATGATCTTCAAACTCATCTATTCCTGAGAGAACATCACTCATTGATGCACTTTCTATGGATTTCATAAAATCCATAACTCCATAGTCTTGAAACTCCTCTACTCCAGAGTGAACATCACTCATTATATCATCGTACATGATTTCCATAATTGCATACTTACTTGGTTTGACTCTAAGAACTTTATCAGTATCCATGAAGCCATCCATGCTTGAAAAGATATCACTTTTGACATCTTTGCCCAAGTTCTCAATGTGCATGAACTCATCCACCCCGAATAAGGCATCACTTGTGGAATCTTTTTTTTTCTCGGTACCAATGGACTCATTGACTCCTGATAAGATGTTAGTGCTATAGTTGAGTGCATTGGAATCATCCATCCCTGAAGGAATAGAGCTTGGTACATTGGCATATTCTTTTAATTCTTTGATGTTGTAGTATACATTATGTTTATCGTTAAAAACCACATGCCGAGTCTTTCCAATCTTTAAAAATTGCATGCTCCATCTCAAATCCTTACCTACCTCATAGTAGGGACCATCCAATGAGATTGAGTTATCATCCATACCATCATCAGTAACTTTTTGAATTCTCATCTGCGCAAATGTCCAGTGTTCCACTTGTTCAAATCCTAAGACTTGACCTTCTGCTACATTCTTATTTGCAAATGATAACATTTGTAAAATATCTCCCACTCTAAAATCCAAAGATATGCACTTTGTATTTTTGACGACGTGTGTTGGATAAGTCTCATCTCTGTCCCATGCAATAAATGCTTTGTTGGAAGTATTATAGGGCATAACATCTCCAAGGATTTCCATTTTATCCCCACACTTATGCTTTAGCTCAACATGTGCACTAAGAATCCTTGATACGATAATTGCCACCTTATCTTCCCCCAGTCTTCTAAAGTGACAAATAGAATTTGGATCACTTTCATGGATTGTAGCAAATGCAACTACTTCTCTTTTGCAACCTATAGAATCACCTCCATCCCCGGAATAAATTATGTAGCCATCTCCTTTGTGAGTTTCCTTTGCAAACAAGCTGTAACAACCATTAAAAAGAAGGTTATTCTCTTCTCAATACTCTACTTTATTAATTATTTAGAAATCTAGATCTTGTTTAAATAATTAATTAAACCCTAAAACCTAAACCCTAACCCCCAATCCCCAAACCCTAAACCCTAATTCAGGCCCTTAAAACCATAAGTCCTAATCCCTAAACCCTAAACCCTAAATCTTAAACCCAAACCCCTAATTTCTAAACCCTAAATCCTAATCCTAGCCCTTAAAACCCTAAATTCTATACCCTAAACCCTAATTCCTAAAGTCTAACCCCTAATTCCTAAACCCTAACCCTTAAATGCTAAGCCCTAAATCCTAAACCCTAATCCCTAAACCTATATCCTAAACCGCTAAATCCTAATCCATAAACCCTAACCCCTAATCCCTAATCCCAAAACCCTAATCCCAAAACCCTAATTCCTAAACCCTAACCCTTAAACCCTAAACCCTAATCCCTAAACCTAAATCCTAAACCCTTAAATCCTAATCCGTAAACCCTAACCCCTAATCTCTAATCTCAAAACCCTAAACCTAAACCCTAACCCCTAATTTCTAAACCCTCAATAATAATCCTAGACCTCTAACCCCTAAACCCTAAACCCTAAATCCTAAACCCTAAACCATAAACCCTAACCTCAAAACCCTAAACCTAAACCCTAACCCCTAGTTCCTAAACCCTCAATCCTAATCCTAGACCTCTAACCCCTAAACCTTAAACTCGAAACCCTAAATCCTACATCCTAAACCCTAAACCCTGATTTTCAAACCCTAACCCGTAATCCCAACATCTTAATCCCTAATCCCTAAATCTTAAACCTCTAAACCCTAAACCCTAAACCCTAAACCCTAAACCCTAATCCCTAAACCCTAACCCCTAGTCCCTAAACCGTAAATGTTAATCTTGACCCTCTAAACCCTAAACCCTAACGAGTAAAAACTAACCCCTAATCTCTAAACCCTAAACCCTAAACCCTAAACCCTAACCCCAAAACCCTAGACCCTGATCCCTAAACCCTAAATCCTAAACCCTAAAGCCTAACCCCCAAACCCTAAACCCAAACCACCAAACCCTAACTCACAAACCCTAAACCCCAAAGCCTAACCCCCAAACCCTAAACCCAAACCACCAAACCCTAAACCTTAAATCCTATGAGTGTTTTCAGTAATATCATTTATTTAAGTAATAGTTTTAACTAGGATTCATAAGTAGGAGTGGAATCGATAGTAAGAATGTGGGAATGGGAGTGAGAGGTGGGAGGGTGGGAGTGGGAGAAAGGGAGAGTGGGAGTGGGAGTAGGAGAGGGGAGGTGGGCATGGGAGTTGGAGAGGGAGTGGGATTGGGAGGTGGGGGTGGTGGTGGGGCGGGGAGGATGGGAGTGGGAGTCGGAGAGGGAGTGGGAATGGGGGAGGTGGGGGTGGGGTGGGGGTGGGAGGATGGGAGTGGGAGGGGTGGGGTGGGAGGATGGGCATGGGAGTGGGAGAGGGAGTGGGAATGGGGGAGGTGGGGGTGGGAGAATGGGAGTGGGAGAGGGAGAATGGGGGCGGTGGGGGTGGGGTGGGGGAGAGGAGATAATGATATAGAAGGACCAATGAGAGAGAAGCACTTAAAACCCTAGTTTTTCTTGTATATACTCTCCTTCTCTCATTGTTTCTCTCATTTCAACAAGGAAGAGCAAGAGGAGAAGCAAACGGAGGAGCAAGAGCAAAAGCAAGCACAAGCATACATCTCAACTTTCTTCCAAGTACTTTTTTTAAATTTGTATTCTTAGAAATTTTATTATAGAGAGAGAACTTAGAGACAGAAAGAGTGGAGGAGAGACGTTTAGAGAGAGATAGGAAGAGAGAGAGTCTCGTAGCCTCGGCAGTAGCAAGAGAGAGAGGGGGGAGAGAGAGAGAGAGAGAGAGAGAGAGAGAGAGAGAGAGAGAGAGAGAGAGGAGAGACGTTTAGAGAGAGAGAGGGACAGAGAGGGAGAGACGTTTAGAGAGAGAGAGAGGTAAAAGAGAGAGAGAGTGTGTGTGAGAGAGAGAGAGGGGGGGAGGGCCACGCGAGAGAGGGAGAGAGAGCGAGAGGGCTGCATGAGAGGAGAGAGAGAGAGAGAGGGAGAGGGCCGTGTGAGAGGCGGGAGAGAGAGAGAGGGCCATGCGAGAGGCGAGAGAGAGAGAGTGAGAGAGAGAGAGAGAGGGAGAGGGCCGCACGAGAGGAGAGAGAGAGAGAGAGAGGGCCGCACGAGAGGTGAGAGAGGGACGCGAGAGAGAGGGAGGGTCATGTGAGATGCAAGAGAGAGAGAGAGAGTAGCGTGAGAGAGAGACAAAGGGAGAGAGCGAGGGAAGAGAGAGCATGAGAGAGCAAGGGAGAGAGACAGAGGGAGGCCAAGCACGCGCGAGAGAGAGAGAGAGAGAGAGAGAGAGAGAGAGAGAGAGAGAGAGAGAGAGAGAGAACATTGTCTATCATTGGTCCAACAAACTCACGACCATGGCCTTCGTTGTTGGCATGCACTCACCCCTTGCTTAGGTGTAAGAAAATTTTTAAATGCTTTCATAAGTTTAGAGGACTGATTCTCTATACATATCAAATTTTCAATGCTTTCATCATTTGAGAGGACCAATTATCTAACCATTTTTAAATGCTTTCATCATTTTTAAATTCTTCTACATGTAAATCATCGACCCCTTTATCTATATTTGCCTATCGATGCTACAACATATCGACTGTCACCTTTATGGTATCTATCTTTTATGTTATCCATTATTTTAATACATGAAATTTACACCTTTCTCTCTAAAGTAAACCCCTACATTGGTCATTGATAAACATGTAACAATTTTCAAAGGGAAGAAAGAGTTTTCCAAAGTATGACACAATTAGATGCAAGGTATATAAGCCAAGTTTTAATTACTAATAAAGATACCCTAGTCTTCATCTACATTCCTCTAGTCTAACATGTCACTCTTGGTGAAAAGCACAGGGTGACTCAAGGCTCTTTGCTTTGTCCAATCTGGTGTGTCTCTTGCCATCCAACATATGTTTAGACTTAGTATAATTTCTTTCCTCTGGTCTAGCATGTTAATCATTGGTCAAATGCAAGTCTAGGCTTGGGTATTTTTGCCTTGTATGCTTCTAGGTAGATGCGCTCATAGCTCACCTCATACACTTCCTCTTTGAAGCACACTTGTCTATATTTGCAACTTTGCTTTGGTGTTGTTGTCCATGATTAGAAATAACTTGTGGCTCATCTACTCCAATAAGATGTTTGTAGTGTGAGGCACATTTTGACTTGAGGCCTAATACCCATTGAGACACGTGATGACCTCACTTCCAGCTTGGATCATATGCAAACTCATGGAAGTAGCTAGAATCTTCACTATTTGATGAGGAGTGCTCAAGTTCTTCACCATGCAATTGTCATGAGGGAATCCTTTGGTTGGGATCCTCTACATGTCTTGGTTGAAGACAAGGACTTGCTCAATTCTGGTAATAAGGTAGTATTCAAATGATTTGTTACTTCTAATGTGGATGCGTCTTCTCACTCCATGTTCTCTTCATTGTTGGGGGTGACCTGCTACTCCCATTCTCTACCATCAACTATCCATCATTGTATTTGAGTTAATTTCCATGCTTGGGTCAGTTGGATCATTGTTCCAGCATGGCATAGGTGTTATTTTTTTCTAGGCTATGTTCCTTTGTCGACATGTGTTGCAAGTATACATGGACTATAGATAGTATACCACTCAAAGTAGTTGCTGCAACTCTAGATAGTATACATGGACCACAGATAGTATACCACTCCAAGCAGTTGCTGCAACTCACTCCTTGATAGTATAACTTGGTGCACTTAGTGTTCAATGTACTCTTGTGTGTGTAGTGACTTATATTTCATTCCACTTGTTTTATAGTGAGACCCACTATATTCACCCAATATTGATAGTCATTTTCTATCACCCCTTGGTTGACTAGAACTTGGATGTTTGAGATGGGATGTGTGCTACCAAGATAGGGCCCTCTCTTGAATTTGTCAACTTGCTTATTGTCCTACTAGTGGATGGTTGTAGGGAATGAGCATGCATAGAAATGGGAGAGAGCCAAGATTTGGGGTAAAGATAACATATACTGACCAAAAGAGGAGATCATGGATGATTATAATAGTCAAAGCTACAACATAGTGCTGAACAACTGCTAGTGGTACTCATGGAATCTCAAGCCCACCAACTCACTCTCACCTCAACTCTAGACACAACACTTGAAATATCAATGGTAATAGTGAACAATAGCAATCTGAGTAGCAACAACCTATATGTCCTCAACCTTGTGCCTTATGAAAGAGAAGTGTACAATGATGTCATCTTTGTTGCCTCTCCTTCTTGTCACTTTGATATCTTCTCGACATTTTGTAACAAGACAAATTTCCTAACCTCTTAGTGCCCACTTGCCATGATCGTGGTGCTTTGCTACAAGTGCAATCTCAAAGCTCAGCTACATTGGCCACCTCGACCACTTGGTCATTTATGGGTGCCTAATATTAATAGATGGCTTTTTTGACATTTACTATTGATTTGGTTCCATTATTTGCACAAAAAATATATGCTTGATCAAATAAATTTATTTTAACATCTCTTGCAGCTCTTGATGAGACAAGCTTGTGTCAAGATTTGGAACGATGACCACTACGAAACAAAATGTTTTTATTACATGCATTCCATGGGTTAGTACTCAAACAAATGGATCATAGTTATATCTCATTGACATAACCATGGGAGATGCACATGTAAAGGTAATTTAGTAGAATGATTAATGAAGTGCAATTGAGAGGGGGGGGATCTTGATTGAAAAATAAAAAATCTATATTCACATAGTATTCAACCCCACCTAATGACCTTTTAGGCATGGGACCACATACATCTGAATGCACCAAATCAAGCATTTCAGGCTCTTTTCTTCCCTTCTTTTATGGGCTGATTTAGTATGCTTCCCATAGAGACAATGCTCACAAAATTCAAAATTAGAAAAACTCAAATGCAGTACATAATCCAAATGGCATAAGAGTTTCATTCCATTCTGGCTCATGTGCCTCAACCTGTAATGCCACAAAGAAGTACTTGACTGCTTGGTCATTGCAACAACATGATCAAACACCCCTGATACATGTAAGGGATACAAAGTCCCACGCTTGGCACCCCTGGCCAAAACCATAGAGCCCTTTTGAATTTTAAGCCAAAAGTGTTCTAAAAACTAGATCATCTAGCTGACCCACTGAAATAAGACTCTTGGTCAACTTAGGCACATGTCTCACATTTTTCAAAACAAATGCAGACCCATTTGCAAAAGAAAACTTTATGTCACCTACTCGCACTATGTCACATGCATAGTTATTTCCAAGATGCACACAACCCGTCTTTCCATTGTCATAAGTGGAGAACCATTCCCTATGGGGTGTAAGATGGAATGAAGCATCATAATCCAAAATCCAATCCTAAGAATATGCATCATCTGAAGTCGTGAGCAAGTTTGCAGGTAGACTAGACATGAAGAGGACATCATTGTCACTATCATTAGTGACTGCATTAATCTCCTCGATCTTCATTTTTTCTTTGTCCTTTCTTGGACTCTCTTCCTTCTTATTTGCACCCCAATTTGCATTCTTTTTCTTATCCTTTTGCTCTCTTTTCAGCATGTAGAGCAATCCTTTTTCATATGGCCCTTTTTGCCACAGTGGTAACACTCAATGTTCCGTGCCCTGAATTTGCTATGAGACTTCCCTCTTTCTTGGGACTTCCCCCTGAGTTGTGATCTACCCCTTTGCACATTTAAGGCTGCATCCTACTTGTTGCCATCTATAGACTTCCGTCTAATCTCCTCAGCCAACAAGCTACCCACAACATCATCAAACTTTAGTACTCCACCAGGTGCAGAGTTACTAACAGTTGTACAGAAGGTATCCCATGACGTTGACAATGAGCATAAGAGAAATATTGCCTTAGTCTCCGCATCAAAATTCATCTTTTGAGCTTGAAGTTGGCTGAAAATAATATTGAATTCATTCAAGTGAGAAGCAATGGAGACCCCTTCCTTCATCTGCAGCTCAAACAACCTCTTCATGAGGTAAACTTTATTAGAGGCAGTTTACTTCTCATAAGTGGCACACAATTTCTTCCACAAATCTTCCGTAGTCTATGAAATAAAGTGACTCTAGATACAAGATGAAGTCTAATAGTAGACTTTGCTAATGCATCCAACTCATTCCAATCATTCTCAGACATATCTGTAGGCTTAGCTTCACAATCCCTATCAAGGGTTTAATCTGCTTCTTTTGAATAAGCACATCCCTTATCTGTTCTTTCCATAAAGAAAAGTTTGTCCCATCAAACTTTTTAGTGCTGAAAAACTCTTTTTAGACATGGAAGAGGATGCCATGATGCAAATGAAACAAAATCCCAAATGCTAGTACCTGCAAAAGAGAAATCACACCAAATAGTATGTGCACCCAATATGTCTACTTTAATGAAGGATAGTGTTACCAAAACTCAAGGCTCAAAGCATCAAAATGCATCTGACTCATGTGCATATACTATGCATCCGTATGAGCAAATCTGGCCCAAAAGAAAATGTCAACCCACAATGAGAAAACGACAAATATAATGCCATCAAGGGCCAAATGCCTCAAGCATAAACACCGTCCATGGCATAAGCATCAATAATGTCTCATCCAGAAGATCATAGCACAACTTATGCATCCACTGCAATGTGTCAAAGTTGTCCCTCAGCATAAAATAGCATCCGTGTGCTAAACGTCCATCAATAAAGCATCCCACAAGGCAATCTGGGCCGATCAGCACATCCAATAAGGATCGCAATGCATCCAAATGGCCTGTAAAGCATCCACTACAACCTAATGCAAACCACAAATGAGCGCGCAAGGCTCAGACTAAGGCTCAGACTATAACCAAAGTGATCTACATAAGGTATATCCAAGAAATCACGACCTTATGGCATGATCACTAGTGAAAATAATAGAAGTTGGGATGTCTCAAAACATGGGCATCATTGCATAATTGAACTCAACAAGATAATCTACAAATATCTCTCTTTTGCCACAGCTCCAAAATCTCATCCAAGGATGGAGTAAGAGCTAATTAACCCTTGCATTTACTTGCAAAAATGAACCTTAGGAAACTTAACCTTAGCCAAAATGCCACATGGCAATCAATGAGAAGGTCTTGGAAACTTTGAGAAATTTCATTCAAAGAGATGACAGAAAAACACAGAGAATCGCAACTCCCTCGATTCTTCACGGAATGGGAAGTAGCTTTGTAGACATATGTTTCAAGCAGTCTCGGATCCAACAGAATAGACAGCTCTGCAAATGGAGGCCCGAATGTTGAGATCCCACTCACACAGGAAATGGCAAAATGAAGACGTTGGAGAAGATAGAGATTCACCACAACTTCAAAAGTTCATAGAAATGGAAGCAGCTTCTCAAGTAAAAGTTTTTGACCACTCTGGATCCACTGGGAGGGTCGGAACTGCAAATGGTGGCCTAGATATGGAGATCCAACACACGAAATCCTAGCCGGAAATGAATTTCGTCACTTTTTACAGGAGCTGTAACTTTTCACTGAAAACTCGGATGACAGAGATGTTCACGGTGAAAATGTAGCTCTCAATCTGATCTACGACTTTCTTGAAGACTTCAAGTCAAAATTCTATCTCTAACTCCATATATTTGCACCACTACATATGTGTGTCTGAGAAGATTTACTTATATTCTCTGCCTTCAACTTTGCAACCCAGTAAAACAAATGCCCATGAGGATTTTGCCTTTTCTCTCCAACTATTATAGCAGCTCCAAAATCTACAACTCCTCCTAGTGAACAAGGATCTTTGGGATGCACCACTTTCTCTCTGGGCTAGAGGCTGCACGGGTAGCTCACGCTACCACCAGGCTCTACTACCAAGCTCTGATACCAGTTGTGAGGACACAACGGAAGCTGAGAGGGTGAGAGAGAGGTTGAGAGACACAAGTTTTGGTGGGTGCAGAACACCCTAATCTACTATTCCATCCATATATATATGTGTTTGAGTATTGTACATAATTGGGGTTAAGGTACAATGGCCTTTAACCCCCACAAGTGGTTGAAAATAAAGCCCTAACCTGCTCATGACTCCTGATGTCTCCGGTATGCCCTTTACTTGTCCAAGCCTCCAAGCTCCTCCCTCCACAAAGTACGCTTCTTGATCTCTGCAGGCTCACTCTTCAAAAAAGCTATACACCTCCATCTGTAACTGTCTCCATCGCCTCATTCTCCAAGATTTTGTTATGTGCCTTGACTTAACGGACTCCATCGAAGGAAACTAGGTATTTCCAAGACCGAGGCTGCTCGACACCCACAACGCTATTTATTATGTCTGGCATTTTGAAGCTTGATTGTTCCCTAATCTAATTATCAGCATTGTTTGGCTTCACAATCCTCCATTTTCAGCAGTTGTGGGTCTAGGTACTCAATGTCGTGTTCATTAACAGAGAGACTACTTCGCACTGCCAGGAATTCAACATGCCCCGCTAGGTGCTGCAGTGCTACTTGGCCTGTGGGTTCTCCAATTGGTGGTTCTATGGGAGCAGTGGATTTTGCTCCATGCTATTGCAATTTGCACCAAGATATCAGGTTCCAACCTAGCTATCCAGCTAGCCCATGTGCTTAATGCATAAATTGTTCAGCGTTCTCATTTATTTCGGTGTTGTGCCTCCTCCTGGCTGATTCCCCCCTTGAATTCCATCATTTGCACCCTCTTATTCTGCTCTTAATCGCAATTTTGTCTCAGATGTGTGAGATTGCCCTTAAATTCCATCATTTGTGCCCTTCTAATTCTGCCCTAGAATTCTGTCATCTGCAACCTCTTCGATATATATCCCCCATCCTACTCAGTGGTGGCTTGCACACTCAACTTATAAACCATGGGCATAGCGTAATTGAGTGTAATTGGACACCAATCTGAGAAATATTTGCATAGTCTTTCTTTAGGAATCAAACATAGGAAGCCCTTTTTCCACATTGACAGCATATTGCGAGGAAGCCACACCTTGTTTGACTGATCCCAAAAATCAACAAAACGGTGAGGCCATCCCAGGCTGTGAATTCAGAGTGGCTCAATCTAGACAATGCTACTTTCAATGATCAATAAATGGAAATTCCAACATGCACGCCTCATTTATGGAGAGAATGGATGACTATGTCGAAGCAATTCCTCTCGGACATCAGTCTTTGCAGGTAAAGGAGGAGGGGCTGCAAACAATTAAGTTGATGGTTCATCGTTTGTGATTTGAAAGATTATTATTTAAAGAATGTTTTCATGTAAATATACTTGGCTTTCGCCGGTTGTGGCTCACATTCGCCAACTGATAACAACCTGTTGAAAGTCTAGGCGGTTGTGTAGCTTGCAATTGCCAGCTTGTATCAACCCACACATTATATGTTAGAGATCGTTACAGACTATACTAGCTTGCTTGTAAGAAGAAATTTGTGGCATTGTATATTGTACATTTATGTGCAAAGAAAAGTACTCTTGTATCTCAGAACAATTAGTTGATCTTATATAGGTATGAAATGTACAATTCTATGTCTAACCTAGGTAGCATCCTTCACTTCGTAGATTCAAACAAAGGATTTTGATAAGTGCAAATGTAGGTATTGTTGGCTACTACACTAGTGTGTGTGAAATACTGACATTCGCATACAGAGCATGATGATGCAAATGATCATAGTGTGGATAGGTGCTTACTTGAGAAAGAGCAAGACAAGGGAAAAGACAACTTGCCATCCCATGCCTATTTCTATAAGCAGATTACCATGTCTATAACCATCCATTTATGTTGGGAGGGGGCAAGACAATTGGATGGTTGCTCTCTCTTGAGGTCTAGCAAATGGTCATTTATTTTTGATGACATGTTAGTGACATTGTCTTAAGTTGCTAAAAACATATTAATAATTGAGATGGTTTTTCTCTTTTACATGTATAGTAATCGTGGTGGATAGAGAAGTTAGGGTAGTCCAACGTCAACCGCCAAACGAGACTCAAGGAAAAGGCTAAAGTGTTGTGAAACCGCAGGACTTGTTACAATGTTAGGGTGTCAAAAGTGGAAGTGCAACTTCTGCAACCAAATCTTTCTAGGATTAGCCATGAGGATAAGAAAACATTTGATTGGCAATGATGATAAACTAATAAAGAGATGTGAGGGACCAAATGTGAAATTCGTTTTTGGCCTCCTGCAAGGCATTAACAATGCAAAAAGTTGAATCACTTGTGTATGAGCTGAAGATGTGAATGAGTGAACATTTACTATGTGGAACTATTCGAATGGAATTTGATAGTGTTTTAGACCATGGATGTTCTTAATTGATCAATTGCTGGTTCCTTGCATATTTATTTGAGTCCAGATGTTTTAGATTGCTTGTAGCATGAACGAATGCATTTAGATCCTTTGAATAATTGTGTCGAATGATTAAGATTGAAACGTAGAAGATGAGAGAGAAAGACCCCATGTAAGAAATGCTAGCTACTACACTAGCGTGTGTGAAATACCAACTTTTGTGTATAGACCATGATGTTACGAAAGATCATAGTGTAGATAGATGCTTACTCGAGAAAGAGCGAGATGTGAGAAAAGGCAATTTGCCATCCCCATGGAGGCAGAGGCAAGGCTTGTTGGCACCATAGTGCATCTGTGAGGGGCAGGGTAGCAGATGAGAGAGATTGACTAAGTCAAGGGTTATGCAAGAAAGGCTCCAAGAGCAGGCAGTTGCAGTTAAGCACCCAGTGTTGGTGTGTACACTCGTTGAAACTAGAAAGAGGACCTATTGGATTATAACACCATTTTTTAATGGTGGCACATTAGATGACTTTTTGAAGCTGCTTCTCGTAGCATCTGGGAGATATGTAGAATATATGGATAAGCACTTCGAGGGACAAAAGCGCAAGAGGGAAAAAGAAAATGATGCAACGGATGACATGCTTGAGAAAATTAAAAAGTTTCACCAATTCTACTATTGATATGGAACATGCTTTGGCCTTGGGACTTGCAACATTACATGAGCATGGTTGGATCCATTCTAACCTACATCTTCACAATGCTGTTCTAGATTAGGCTCCAAAAGGACACGTTCAGATATGGATTATTGATTGGGGCCATGCTCTAGCATCAAAGAGGGAAGAGGTCCCTTGATTACACAAAAGGGAGTGTTAGAGCCATCAGGTGAGTTCAAGGCTGGTGTTGAAAATAAAAAGAAATCTTTGCAAGCTCACAAGTGGCTTGGCCCATAGATTTTGGACCCATCGGTATCTTCTCCATACTCTCCTACTTCAAATGTTTATGCTCTTGGGTGGGTTTTCAAACAAACTAGCTTGTTTTGCAAAGGATGAATTGAGAGTTTTAGGAGTTGCACGTATAATCCCAGATTGCAAAAGAGAATTGACAACACATTTGAAGACTGTGACTAATTCCATGATGACACCAAATCCTACTAATTGAAAAACATCTTCTGACATAGTCGAATGCTTAAGTCAACGTAGTTGTAACAGAGAGCTTGCCATGAGACCCATGGCAGAGATGGAGTTGAATCTGTTTTCCTAAGAATTTATTTATGATATAATTGATACACTTAGCAATTTATGGTTTCTCTATATTGTCACTTGTATATATCCATTGAACATTGAACATTGAATACAATGGTTCTTTTATGTCATTGCTCATATATCCACTATAGGAAATAACATGGTTCTTTTTTTTCATTGATCATATATCCATTGAGAGCAAGAGGAGAGAGAGAGAGAAAGAGAGAGAGAGAGAGAGAGAGAGTAGTGCCTTCAAGATAAAAGTTGACATAGGCTTATCAACTATTTGCAGATGGCTAGTCAGGCAAATTCAAGTATGAAGAAATGCAACTGTAATTACAAGTGCGCACACACACATGAGGGTTGGCAATGGATTAGTTGAAGTAACTATTATGAACATTACCGACACGACTTGATTGGAAATGTTCATCCATCTATAAGGAGACAAGCACAAAATTTAGTTGAAGATAAAAGTCCATCTTTATTGGATGTACAAAGGGAGATACCTTTGTTGAAAACCAATATTGAAAGAAGAAAGGTTTGGTGTAGTTGTAAATTATTTTGTCGTGGAGGTCATTACATGGATCTTGCCACATTTTTAAGGCATAAAAAACGAAATGATAGATTTGAAGATCTTGGTACCAGATTTGGCTTAAATATCCAAGGTGAGAATTGGGTGGAGTTAGAAGTTAATAATGATTTAGAAGGTGATGATAGTGGTCGAGAGAATGCTATGGATAATATGCTGAACTTTTAAGGGAGCTACAAAGTGAAGATGAAGATGAAGAAGGGTTACAAGGACTAACATTGGAGGATCAAGTCTTAGGGAGTATAATTGAATTGAAAGTATTATGGGATGATCACAAGGTCTCCCTAGAGCTACAAGACAAGATGCTTCAACATCTATTTGGAGCATCTATTTGGAGGACGTTTAGGAAATCTTAGTGTCAAGAAAAAGGGTGTTGAAAGTTAGAAGCCAAGCCTAAGTAAACTTTTGGTACAGTTGCATCCAATATGGGATGGTGATCTTAATGGCATTAAGGCTCTTGCAAGTTGGAACAATTTAAATCTTTATTGAGTAGTCTTAGAATGATTGAGGCTCAACCTTATAGGTTATGTATGGGATCACTTGAAAACGTACATGATCTAGAGTTGCTTCTACCTACAGATGAGGATAACTATACTAAAAATTTAATATATTGTTCATGTAGGAATAACAACATAAAGAGGAAACTGAAACATGATTGCAAAGCTTGTTGTGAAAAGTGTTCAAAGTGTAGCATCCCAAGAAAGGATATGCTCTCATTTGATCATATACCTATAAGTAAGCAACTTCAATTGCTAGTTAAGAGTTGAACCTTTTGTCAGGAATTTCTTCAAATGTGGCGTAATAAGGAAAGGTGGTTGGGAAAAGAACAAAGTGCTCAACCTGAGCATATTTTTGACTTTTGGGATGGTCAAGATTTATGGAATCCCAATTCCTTTTATGAGCTATTGGTACTATGTGAAACGTTGCATTGCAAGAAAGCATATGCTACATTTCCTAGTAGTGCAATGTCAAGTACTCTACAACATAGTTGGAATGAGTGACAGAATGAATACAACTTTGTAGAGAATGAATACAATTCTATATGCACGGAGTGTCTCTTTCCAATCAAATCCAAAAGGAAAACTTGCAAGGGAGATCCCTGCAACTTTGCTTGATTACTACACTGGGATGGTTTTCAAGCTTCACAAACTACTCAAAAGGATTGTGGTGTAGTTGAAATTTATATCTTAAACATTGGAAGCAAATACATTGTGGGGGTTCTACCTATGCTATTTATATTGTTCAGTTGTAAGAAAATAATTCGAAGCTCTTGAAGCGATGTGTTTAGTGCCTTCCTTAGACCACTGGTAAGCAAATTAGAGAGTCTATTCATTGATGGAATTAATGTAATATACAATTATCCAACAAACATGATTTTTGATGATGTGTCTCAAGCTTCAAAACAATGCAAAATACGTGCCATGTTAATGATGATGGGTAATAGGAGATCACCCTGCTCAATGCAAAATAGGACTTCTTAAAGATGGAGATCAGTTTTTTTGTCGTAGAGACAAAGCTCATGAAGGTTAGATTCTAGTAATCCATCATTTCAATGACGCTATCTATATGATAAGAATCGATATCAAGGAAGATATCCATCTCCCAAAAGAACAATATTAGAAATGGTTCAAGCTTTGTTAGAAGTGAAGAGAGTTTGTGCACAAATGGACAGAGAACCTAATTAAAAGTAGTATGTTTATCAGGAGAGTCAATTCTTTTGAGGTTGTATGACCTATATGGCTTCAATTTATCACTTGATTTGGTGTATGATAAAATGCATATATTATCACTAAACTATTTAGTAAATGCATATCTGCTCTAATGAAAGAAGTCACGAATGATATGAAAAAGAGAATTGACTCTTGTTGCCAAGTAGTTTTCAAGTCTATTCCTTCCTCTATTCGTAATGGTCAATGGCCACATACTCCTAGAAAATATCATAATCTTTTTAAAGCTAAAGAAAACCAAATTTAGTTCACACAATGGCGTTTGCCATACATTCTCTATGTTGTCAAAGATATATCAAAGCACATGTATGATTTGGGTATTCTCTTGATTGACACCGCACATAGCTTTTATAACTTTAGTCATGACAATGGATGGTAAAAGGAGAACATGGAAGCTGTGAGAACTCTGCTACTTTCATGGACCAAATTCATCTCCCTTGGAGCATGTTGTTGGGTTTGCAAAACTGCTAGATGATGTGATTAGGCATGGGCTACATCATATATTTTGATGCTGTATTTTTGAGCGGGAAGTTTCCTCTTATGTGAGTATTTCTTCTAATAATCTAAATAATGAGATAACATACGTTCAATATCATAGACAAAAAAAATTTAGTGAGACTTTTCGTCCTTTGGAAAATGATAAAGATGACCACATGCCTTATGAAACAATGCTCATACATATACATAGAACACTTCGATCTCCTTATATTAGATACAATATGGATGATTTTGAGTCACGTGTTTGCTGTGATTGGCATGAACTTGGTCTTCTAGAAGTTTCTTCTATAGTGAAAGCACAAGACTTATGGAATAGGTGCATCAAATATTGGGTGTAGCCATTTTTGGTGAAGTTCAGGGACTTTTCTGTATATGGGTATCTTCCATGACCCATAGCATTGCTCAATGGAATTCGGCAAACTTTGTATTCAAGTTGTAGTACACATTCCAAATTG
Source organism: Dipteris shenzhenensis (assembly GCF_047967505.1). Classification (NCBI taxonomy): domain Eukaryota; kingdom Viridiplantae; phylum Streptophyta; class Polypodiopsida; order Gleicheniales; family Dipteridaceae; genus Dipteris; species Dipteris shenzhenensis. Next base: position 17,976,108 of record NC_141606.1, read on the forward strand.
AACATGAGAGCAAAAAATTATGGAATAAGGATTTGGAACGAGACCGTTAAAGCATTACAAGTGCTATGTTGCGTGTAAAGCATTCATCCTGAAGACTATAGGATATAGCAATTTATTCAAAAACGTCAAAATTTTGTTCTATACATGCATGCAACCAAGTAATCATTCTAACGTACACCACGTGCTTCTCCTCAACCCAAGAACACACCTAAATGAGATCATTATGCATGGGTTAATGGGCCTCCAATTTTGTGCTAAAGTAATGCATACCCATTTGAGGGCACGCTCCATAACTTTTTTTTTATTTGTTGAAAACCAAAACGAATTGAAATTTTGGAATCCAAACTATTGGGGCTAGTGCATGGTGGTCTTAAAGCAGTGATAGTTGTTGGTATTGGTATCTAGATTCACCCTAAAATGGAAGGAGTTGAAAAAGTGGAATTTGTGCATGTGAAAAGATATTTTAATAAATCCAACACTATTTACAATTTGAGTTGTTTCTTTTTCCATGCACTTGCTTTCTATATGGCTCATAAGCATGCCAAAGGTCATTGCATTTAATAATACGTAGCACCAAACCTAATAGTGTGCCCTTTGGCCTATTTGTGTTTTCAAGCATTTTAGGCCACATCGCACTTGTTTGGGATATCCAATTCTACTGATGTGTATCGCCGGAGGGGAGAAAATCAGTGGCTGAACTTTTGCTACTCCCGTGAATTTTGAATATTCATACCTCCTACCTAAGTCTTTGAAGATTAAGTACTCTCAACCTGCCCCTGCCCTACAAGTGCCCTACAACCCATACGCACCTTGACGTGACCTTGCATAGACTTTGGTTTGCCATTGTCTTCTTTTGGGTGAGTTGTCTTCTATTCTTTGTTTGCCTCACTAGCTAGCTTCTCTCTGTTTTGGTTTGGTATTGTCATCTTTCATTGATTGTTGCCATGGCAACATGCAGCTCACCATGGCTTGCAAGAGAAGCAAACACAGGCTGTGAGATAGAAAAACTGAAAAGCTTGGTCAGGGCACAAGGAATAGAAGACTCCTTGCAGAGCAGTAGTAGGAAGCACTTATTGTAGATGCACTCATTTGATCATTAACATTTGAGCAAAGAAAACTAGTTGTGATGTCATGAGTGGTGGTAGCATTTGATAAAGCAACATCAGGCCATTCAGGTAACTACCATTCTCGAGTCTTCACAAGCTTTACCCTATACTCTAAAGTTCATAGAGTGACAACCCTACCAACACCTTGTATTTTTGTGCCCAAATGTCTCCACTATTGTAATGACTTTTGCACTTAGTCTGTCTCTCCTTTGCTTGCATTCTATTGAAGCCCATAGACTACTCGGATTGGGATGATCAGGGATTGCTTCCACTCTTTGTGCATCTCTTGAGAGTTTCTAAAAATAACAAGGACATCTGTAGAAAGTAGACGAGATACAAAATGTTTGACGAGCACTAAACCATCCCAGTGGTTACTTGTGATTGAGCTTTGGGATAGTTTACTTGTTTCATTTCTTGATACATCAGAGGTCAGTGGTTGGTTGCCTAAACTAGCCCAGTGGTTGTTTGTGATTTCAAGCTTTGGGATAGTTTACTAGGATGGCTTGGACTTAATGTGATTGTCCTAAACTAGTCTGGTGGTTGGAATATCATGCAACCATGTGGTTGGTTTAGCTCAAACACCAAAACCAGGCTAGCTTAGATTTAATGTGATTGTCCTAAACTCTCGGGGGGGTCACTCATCATATGTAACTCTATCACGTGAGTTCAACAAAAGGATATTTTTTATTTCTAAAATTTACAGAAATAAATATACATAAGGGACTATTTTAAATAGTTTTGGAAAAAAATTACAGATTTGTATAGAAAAGGGGTACATTTTATTAATGAAAAATTTTATAGATAAGGGATTTTAAATATAGGCCTTGAACGCACGTGATATAGAGGGTTTGTACATAGTGACCCCCCCGAGCCTAAACTAGCTCAGTGGTTGGAACATCATGCAATCGTGGTTGGGTAAGCTCAAACACCAATTATGTGATTGTCCTAAACTAGCCCGATGGTTGGAATATCATACAATCATGTGGTTGGTTCAGCTCAAACCTCAAAGCCAGGCTGGCTTGGACTTAATGTGATTTTCCTAAACTAGCTCGATGGTTGGAACATCATGCAATCGTGATTGGGTTAGCTCAAACACCCGCTAAGGCTAGAGGAGGTAGGCACTGGCAACGAAATGCATTTTTGTTGGTTTAGGATTACCTGCAACCCCCACAAAATATAGCCTTTAGTAAATCCCAAATAGCCACCATGCTTGTTTCAGTAAATCCCAATCTATAAATCCCAAACAAAGGAAAATGTAAATCCCAAACAATGTACTAATCCCAAACAACCACCAAGCTTGTTTTAGTGACAATGACTGTGCATGAGGGACCGTCTAATTCATAGGTCCAGATTAGCATTCAGTCATAATCAGACTGTAATAACAATGATTGTCCATGAGGGACCATCTAATTCACAGGCTCAAATTAGCATTGAGCCAGAATCAGACTATAATAATAATGACTTTACATCTAGTTGACAAGCTTAGGTTAGCATTCAATTGGTTTATCAGGCTGTAATAACAATAGTTTAGAATGAGAACTAGCATTAAGCTGAGATAGACTCTAAGAACATATCACACAGTTAGAATTACCATCTAATCGCACGTCATGAGTGAAGCAGTCATAAGAAAATATAACCTTTGAATCCAACTAAATGCAACATTTTCAAATTATAAGGTCTAGCTGAGTGAAGCAATCATATCCAAGGACGAATAAATGGCAAATTGTTGCTTTAAAACTGAAGTTATATAGAAAAGCCAAATGTATAGTCAGCTCCTAAAGTTATATACCCAGGTAGTATACAACCAAGTTTTACTCTTCTACATTTTGAAAAGAGACCACCATCGTGTCTAAGTATGGATAAATACAAAGAGAATTTACTTTTTTTTTTTCCAAAGAAGACAATTTACTACTTAACTCAAGTTCTATTGAAAAGCCAATTGTATTAGAGAGGTGGTCAGCCTCTAAAAAAGTCCTGGGTAATATATATCCAAGATTCCAAGAGATTAAGTTCGAGATCTTTGAAGGACTTTATATTTATGCAAGGATTCGAGGACGCCTGCTCGACACTTCGCATAGTGGGAGCCTCATCAACATACTTCACAAATTGTGGATTCTTATAGTATTGAAGGCCTTCCCCCAGTTCCTCATGCAATATGACCATCTTGTGAATGACACTCTTGGAAACTCTATGTTCCTCCTCCAAGCGATCAATCTCATCTACAAAAATCTTGGGTTGTCAAGGGACCCCTTGCAAAATGGCTTCATCAAGCTCAGGACAAGCTCAGGACAAGTGATAGGAAAAATGTAATTGCCTCTATGGCTTTCCATCTCTATTCCTCTACTGTTCCTTCACTTGAGACCTATCAGGTTTTTAAACTAGTTTGCTCTCCTACTATCCAAGATGTAATTGTTCACATATTCTAATATGTCAAATCAAGTCGTCTTGTGAGATCTTTGCCATCTTTGAAGACCTGTGTACCAATAGATTCCCCACACATTACATTGATGAATATGACATGTTAGTTGTATGATAGTTAAGGCTAGAGGAGGTAGGCACTGGCTAGAGGAGGCCGCACTACTACAAAACTAACTAGAAATGGCAATTGCAAATGGCACACAATTTCCAATTTTATGTACAAAATGGCAATAGCTTCTCAAATTGCCATATTTTTTGCAAAAATGGTAGTTAGAACTGGCAACTAGTTCTTGAACTACCATTTCTTTGGAAGAAATGGCAACCAAAAATGGCAACCTTTTATTGTCTATCATTTCTTAGCAATAATTGGTAGCACCAAATGGCAGCCAATTCTTGACTGTTCCTTCTTATGAAGAAATGGTAGCAAATTCTTGATTGCCATTTCTTATGAGGAAATGGCAACAAATTCTTGACTACCATTGTAGCAAATTCTTGATTGCCATTTCTTGGTAGGAAATGGCAGCCATTTCTTGACTGCCACTTCCTTCAAAGAAATGGCAAGCACTTCTTGAATGCCATTTTCTAAGAAGAAATGGTAGCACAAAATGGCAACTATCTCTTGACTGCCATTTCTTACAAAGAAATGGAAACCATTTTTTTAACTACCATTCTTACCAACAAATGGCAGCACAAAATGCATATGTGGAGTAAAATTACACAATGGTTGACCATTCAGTTACCGCAAAGTATCTCACTGTTGCCAAAGATTCAATACTACCATTCACAACATTGATATTACTATCACTATTTCTGTATTGTCTAAGAGTGAAAGATTAATCAAAAGTCTTAAGTGCATCAATACTCATAGTACACAGTGTGAAGAAGTCATCTAAAATTCTAAGGAATAACTTTTACCTTTTATAGCACATGCATTTTACTTGATAACAAATATTATTCAATAGTTGATTGAGAAATAAATAAAGTAATTTTTACATAGCAAAGTCAAATATAAAATTATAAAATTATAAAGACATTACATGAAGAGTTTTCCAAAAAACATTCAAGCCTATGGTTGACCCAATGTCTGAACCTCATAATTTTCTTTAAATATACAAGCATCCTTTGCTAATCTAATGTCCTGTTTTGATCTTTCCTTTCTTCAGTTGACTGTAATAACAATGACTTTGCATGAGGAGCCATCTAGTTCACAAGCTGCCCAGATTAGCATTTTTTGATGATCGATAAATTCTCCCATGGCAACCATCTAATCGCATATCATGGCTAAACGATGATGTATATGACTGCCTACGCTAGGCTGGGCTACCAGCAAAGCTAGGTGTATGTGCCACCGCTCCTCCCCCCTCATCCCATTGAATTATTATGATCTTGGCTCCGATGACTGAGAAATTCTCCCATGGCAACCATCTAATCACACATCATGGCTAAACGATGATATATATGACCACCTACGCTAGGCTGGGCTACCAGCAAAGCTGGGTGTATGTGCCACCGCTCCTCCCCCCTCATCCCAATGTTGAATTATTATGATCTTGGCTCCGATGACCAAGAAATTCTCCCATGGCAACCATCTAATCGCACGTCATGGCTAGTCGATGATGCATATGATTGCCTATGCTAGGCTGGGCTACCAGAGCAAAGCTCGGTGTATGTGCCACTGCTCCTCCCCCCTCATCCTATTGAATTATCACGATCTTGGCTCCGATGACCAAGAAATTCTAGCATGGCAACCATATAATCGGACATCATGGCTAGACGATGATGGGGATGACTGCCTACGCTAGGCTAGGCTACCAACAAAATCTAGCTGATGGATCGTGTGCTCTTAGTAGTGATAGGCACCTAGAGTCGCACAACTAACACAAGATCTTGGCTCCGATGACCAAGAAATTCTAGCATGACAACCATCTAATCACAGGCCATGGCTAGAGGATGATGTAGATGACTGCCCATGCTAGGCTGGGCTACCAGCAAAGTCTAGTTGTTGGTGGATTGTGTGCTCTTAGCAACGATAGGCACCCAGAGTCGCAGAACTGACACAAGAAATGAAGGGAAAAAGAGTGGGAGGGCGGCAAGTCTAGCTATATAAAGGCCTTAAGGGCAAAGAAACAATTCACTGCACCCAGGAGAAGTTCTCTCCTACCCCCTTCCATGCTCTCTCTAAGCCCCCTTCTACCCCTATGATGAATCTTCTGTTGCAACATTGATGCCCCTTCATAATGATGCCCAAGTCATGGGATCCATTGTTTGCCTTGGCTCTCCATCCTACAACACTCCACTAGCCATAGCCATGAGGCCATGACCAAGGGAGTTGTAGGATGGGGAGCCAAAGGAAATAAGTCATCATTGAGTTCTCTCTGCCAGTGGTGCCTTGAAAGAAGCAATTCTTTGATAACCCTACCAGTGCCTTGAAAGAAGTTGCTATGACGAAGGCAATTCCTTGAAAGACTTGAAAGAAAAACCTCATGACCAACCATTTGCAGGATGGGGAGCCAAGGAAAACGGGTCGTTGTTGTTCCGTGAGGCATTGGGAGAGAACTCAACTTGGTGTTGAGACTCTTCTAATTGTGCACAACCTTTTGCACTGGGGAAGGAACTCAACTTAGTGATCAGCTCTAACACACTAAGAGCATGTGTCAGTGTGTTGGAGCTCACCACCATATTGAGTTCCCTGTTCACTGTCAAATGTTGTGCTCGATTGAGCTCACCTCCAAGTGTTCTCTTTTCTAGTGCCTTGACTCCTAAAGTTGCTATGAAAAAAGTTATTTCAATTACGATGTGCTCGTATTGTCCCCTACATACGAGGAGCTCCAGGTCAAATTTGTAAGAAAGTCCTACCTCTATGATAGCAATACGAGGTGCTCGTATTGTCCCTTGCATATAGGGAACCAGGTCAAAAGTGTAAGAAAGTGCTAACAAGGGAAAAAAGTTGACACCTAGTCCTGCCAGAGGGGTGGTGTTGACAAGTGCTTAAAGAAGTGCCACAAAAACAAAGTGCTAGGATCTTTGTATGTAATCTGTTTTGTTAAATGTTTACTTTGGATGTAATTTATTTTGTTTCAATTTTGATGTAATACTTCATCGCAAAAACTATCGGATGTAATTTCTTAATGTAATTTCTCTTGTTTCAATTTCAATGTAGTACCATTATTGCCAAAACTATTGTTGGTTGTTACTTTGGTAGTGAAAGTGGCTCTAATGAAGAACAAATGGCATATTTTTGCCCCCGTTTACATTTTACTACAACCATAAGAATCGTTGCACAAGAAATTGTTGAAAAAACTATTCTTACTGTAGTGAAAATTGTTCCAATAACTAGTGCAGTGCTTTAGAACTATGATAACTCCAATAACTAGTGTAGTGGTTGCAAGGAAACTATACTAAATTGTAAATGCCTACATTTTCCTTAGCGTGGAACTAAATAGCTCCAAGAACGTGTGCAGTGGTTGAGAAATTGTTACACAAGGAGTAATACGACTAAACTATCTCTAAAATAACAATATTTTCCTAGGTTTAGAACTAAAATAGCTCCAACATCCAGTGCAGTGGGCAAATATGGACCTTGAGGGGTCCTGTTGGAGATTGACATGCCACGGTGGTCTTCATGCCAATGTGGTGGTCTCTCCATGCCAACATCGTTGCTTGAACTAGCATGGTGGCCAGCGCATCAAAAGTTTTGTTGCACAACGATAAATGGCGAAGCTAGATGTAATGACAGGTGGCAAGGAAAAAGTTTTGTGCTATTGTCAGGCCAATGTGGTTGTGCTCAAACCAGCATGGTGGTCAGCATAGCAAAATATTGTGTTGCACAGTGACAGATGGTGGCGAAGCTATGCAAGCAAACATGGCAAGTTAAAGGCTATGTGATGTAGTCACAGAGCGATAGTCTCTATGCTCATGAGTAAATGCATATAGTGCCATGTGTTGAGCTCTATGCTATTGAACATAATAAGATTGTGTCTCATTATTACGCCAGTTCACATTCATGACGTTAGGAAAATTTTTGACAAGAGCGCGGGTCCGCACAAAATTCAAATATTCACCCAAAAGCGCATCGCGTCATGGCTCCAAAATGGCCCCAAAAATAGTTTTGCAATTGGCTACACCCAAGCAAATGTTAACCCCCATGTGAAAGAGCTTTGAGAGAAAAAGAGATTGCGATAACACCAAAGAAAAGAAGGCACAGAGCTTTAACTGTAGAGGAATTACAAAATGTTGAAAAGTTCTCAGGAATTTATGATGAAAGCTTAAAGTCCATAGGAGTGATGATATATAGAAGGGTTTTATACATGGGTGAGATTTATAGCAATGGGGATCATGTACTTGTCAATGTTGATGAAGATCATTGTTGGTACACAACCCATAGGGCATTGGAAAGCAAAGATCAACTCTTTTTTCTCCATTCAATATTGAAGAAAATTTTATGTTATTCTTCAATGCCAACTATTATAGACAATGTATCAGTTTAGAAAGTAACAATGATTCTCGATTTGTGGATGAAACCATTGGCATGAGCATCCTACAAAGAGACTATCTTCCATATAGTTGGGATTGTATAAGGCCAACAAGCTCATTACTTCATAAGTTCATCCCCCTTCCTATAGGTCGTAGGATCATCACTTATGAAACCAAAGACATGGTCCAAAGACATAGATTATTAGAAGTAGGATCAATAAGTTGTGTACCACCTTGGTTACAAGAAGATGACATAGTGCTCGGGGGGTGAACCACTAAGAAACCCTATGTATCACGTGCATTCAAGAGGTATTTAAAAAACCCCTCAACTAAAATTTCCCCCTTAATAAAACCACCCCTGTTTACTTATGAACTAACAATATCTTTTCTAAAATTGAAATTGAAAATCCCTTCTATTATTGTAACCTTGTTAAATTTTTTCAAAAAGGTGAATTAAAATACCCCTCCTTTTGAATGCACGTTGTACACTAATTTTTTTAAGGTGAACCCCCCGAGACATAGTGCTGGTGCAAGGATGTGAGGAAGACTCAAATGAATCATCAAATCCACTCCAGTATCCTATGATAAGAGAAGTGTCTTACAAGGAAAAGCATGTGAAACTAGAATGGTTAATATTGAAACCTCAATGTCAAGACCGAGAGAATAATGCATTTTACCATTGGAGTTGTTGTGTAAAAGTTATGTCAAATTTTAAAGTTACAAAGTCCAAAAAAGTGATGATGAATCGTGAACCTAAATGTTTACCAACAATAATGTGGCATACATGATCATCTTATAGGTATTTAAAAATGTGGCATACATTATCATCTGATCCCCATCTTATAGGTATTACAAAATGATCTTACAAGTAACACAAATGGTAAGACATTAACTATCAACTTGACATGTTATTTTTTATGAGTTACAAAGCTGAGACAAGAAGTATTCTGTGTGTTAAAAACACTTATTAACAAGTTCTTTTTTATTATGGATGAATGAGGTCTTCTAATATCATAAAAGATGGAATCTTCTAATATAAAAAATTATGCCTTTCCTCTTTTTGAGAGCATGATTCAGAAAAGTCTAGAATTTCTAAAAATGATGCAAGCTTGTAGTTAAAATGATGGTACACAAAACTCTGTAGGGGAACTTGCTTCATTGGGATCGACATTAGAGACCCAAGTAAGAGAACGGAGATCTTCAGTAGAGGCACCATCATATGATCAGATTTTAGAGTGCCTATTCATAAATATTGTGACCAGAGAAAGTTATATAGTAAGTCATTTTTTAGTACATACTTTCCAGATCAACAACACGTGATGAACATCAATTATCATATTCTACAAAATTGGTTCAAAGATTCATCTATCGGAGATTTGAGAGACAACAAAAAGGAAATAGAAAAAATAAAAAGGAACTATTGAGGAAAATTACTTAGAGATAAAGCGCTTGGTTTTTGGGGCTACAAGTTTAATTTGGATGCAAGATGTTAGATATGATTGGCATGTGTGATCACTCCAAGCTAAGAGAAAGTACTAGAAGAAGAAGGGTAAAAATTCATCTTCTCGAAAACCATTGACACCGGTAAGTACATTATAGCTATTTTCAATGTATGACTTCTTTCAAAGGTATGTGGATTGATTGAAATTCTAAATCTTATTTAGGAAAATGATGGAACTTCCTTGGATGAAACTCTTCTTGAACAACATTTGGAATGTGCAATTGTAGAAGTACCTTTGTTGTATTATTATATCATATTGCAATTTCTACATAGTTGTGAAATTTTTGATTTTTTTAATATAAGTAATTGTAATTATACTAATCTTTATATATTTGTAATTTTTAAATAGGAAGAGGATGTGGGTGTTTATATCCGAGAGCTAATCATAGAGAATTCAGTTCAAGTTTGTAAGTAATATTGGTCTGTTATTTTATCTTGTTTTATACTTTATTTAGCATATTTAATTTTGAATTCATACAAGATCAATACAATGATTGCAACATAGATGTACTCAATGAGAAAACTTTTGTAGTGGAGGTATGTATAATGATTTAATACTATCTAAAGTTCTCTGCATTTTTTATTAGAAGGCACTAAGACTTAGAATTTAAGTTTTCAGAATAATGATGCTACCTCTCATACAAAGTTCATGGACCTCTTGTGTACTACAGATCATGTGGAACCTACAAATGTAAGTATTATATTCTTTGCTTTAATTATTTTTTGATACATTAATATCTTATGGTCGTCTTACAAAGAAATTATATTAACTAGTTTTTCTTTTATTTATATTAGACGTCCTCCCAAAATTCAAAAGATCTGGACATGGATGCATCAAGAAAAATAGTCGAGCATACAAGATAAGCCTTGCTTTTTTCTAAATTTATAAGCATTTTATCTTATGTTAATTATATATGTTACATCTGGTATGTCCTAATATGGCTAAACTATTCTTTATCATTTCAATGGCACAGTTGACTATGAAGATGCAACAAAGTATGAAAGAAAAGAATCTATCACATCTTAATTCCATTAGAATGAAAAAAACAAGGGTATACAGATTGTCTTTCTTTGTTGTGTAGGTTAGAAAGCTTACCTTGTGCTTATTGATAAAATATTAAAAATTAGATACTTTTGTTTTAATAGATGCTAAGTGGCATTTCAAATTTAGATCTAAGTTGTGACGAAGTATCCTCAAGCAAAGTGCAAGTACATTTATTTTGTTATTGCAATCATATTTTTAATAAACAATTATATCGATTTAAGAACTAACTTTTAATTTGATGTCATTTGCATGCCAAGTAAATGACTTTAACCAAGAGGATCAAGAAACCGTTTTGATGAAGTAATTTGGCACTCAAAGTGTGCTTGATGCCTATAAACTTCTCAAAGCAAATTTTAATACTTTGAGAAGAGATATTGGCAATAATGCTTGGGGGGGTCACTCATTATATGTAACCCTATCATGTGAGTTCAACAGAAGGATATTTTTAATATCTAAATTTAACAAAAGTTAATTTACATAAGGGAGTATTTAAAACAATTTTCAAAAAAATTTACAGATTTGTATAGAAAAAGGGTACATTTTATTCATGAAAAATTTACAGATAAGGGATTTTAGAAATATGCCTTGAATGCACGTGATATAGAGGATTTATACATAGTGACCCCCCTGAGCAATAATGTCAGAAAAAATGATGAATATGATTTGAAACTTATGAGACAAGATCTAGTATCATGGTTATTGGAAAAACAAAAAGTTGTTGTAAAGAATATTGGACAACAAGGATTATCTTTAAATGAAATTCACCTAGGAGTTGAATAGAAGACCTCATGTTTATGCTTATTCACTTTTGGAATGTAACAATGAATACAAACCTTTTCTTTCTCAACCTTGTTTCTTGTTGGAGTTCTTAATATATAGTGAAATTATATTAAAATAAAAAAATTATATTAACATATAGTGCAGTTCTATTAATTGTGAAATGTTATTTATAATAAATGAATGATTTTATCACATGGTGAATTTTATTTGCTATATAGTTAAATTTTTGAGCTATATTATAGTTAATGTTTTTCCTACATGGTGAGATTCTATGGGCCAATACTCTACATAGAGGAATTTTCTCTCTATATAGTGAACTCATATCAATGTACTCTCTATATAGTGATTTTTTCCTCCATGTGGTGAAATTTTCTCTACATAGTAACATTGTCTTAAGGATTCCCTATATGGTGATTTATTTTCTCCTTATAGTGAAATTTTCTCTATATAAACTATATAGAGACACTCTCACTTTCTCTAGTTCGGACTTTTACTAGTTACGTGTATTTCTATCTAGTAAATAATCTAACAAATCTTTTTTTTGTTGTATAAAGATTGGTCAAAAGTTCCTTGTGAATTGTAGACACAAAGCTTTCACATATCAAAACTAGCAACTCTGTCTCTCAATATGGTGCACGTACTTCTAGAGATGCCAGTGTAATCAATAAGAACCAATAAACAATGGGTTTAGAATTAATTAGTGTCACCAATAATCACACCATGGCTTATGTAGTCCGTGGGGATTATTGTATTTGGTTTTGCTCTATAAGAGAAATAGATGGTAATAGACTGTATGCATATTTCCAAATGCCTTGTTTCCCATGCTAAAGGTGTAAGAGCACACTATGGTGGAAGTTACATAAAACGCTACGCTACAAGAGTACACAAAAAAAATCAAAATAGGTGCCGATTAGAGAATAAAAGGTTGACTAAATAATTATTAAAGAATAAAAGGTTGTTAGTTAACAGTAAAAGGGGTGTAGGATTTTAGCACTTAAATTAATTTGAAAACTACAAAAGGAAGTAAATTAAAACATTTGTATGATTTAATTAATAAGAAAAAGAGTGACTTAACAAGTAAATGAATAGTTACACAAAAAGGCGAGAGAGAGAGAGAGAGAGAGAGAGAGAGAGAGAGAGAGAGAGAGAGAGAGAGAGAGAGAGATCATGCTTAGCAGGTGCTCTCCTACCTCATTGGCTTGAGGCAATTGTGCTCAAAATCTATGCTATCTATTAAGTGGACATTTAATTATTCCTTCTAGGATGATCAGACAATCTCCGGTCATTAGATTACTAGATCAACTCAATATGGGCCCTTTGATGCCTTTTTTTTATGCAGGACCCATGGATGATTTTTTCAAATTAGTTTTGTTAAGAAGCTAAATTTTTATATTGGCATTGAAAGTTTGTGTGCCCTAATAAAAGTAAATGTTTGAAACAATTGCCAAGATTTGAAACTTTTATGCACGAAAATTTAAAGATTTGCCAAGATTTATTTTTTTCCTTCAAAATTCAAAAGAAAATATATAAAAAAGTACTATATTCTACCATTATTTTGAAACTTCAAAAATGAGTTTGAAAACTTTCGCCAAGATTTTATATTAATATCTAAGCATAGCTTCGATAAAAACATCCTTGGTAGGACCTCTCTTAGAATCTGTTCATTTCTCCCTTGTTGCTTCCTCTCGGATCTCCACCAATTTTGATCTCCTCCACGCCCTCCTTTTTGCTCTATGGCTTTGCCTCCCCCTCCATCAACCTCAAGAACTAAGTCCTCGACCTTGCCCTCAGTAAAGGTTCTGCTTCTCCCTCTATCCCATCATTGCTTCTACATTGCCTATTGGATCTTTTGATGTATGTAGTCCATCTCTTGCCCCTGTGACGTTGACTCTTACAACATCTTCATCATTGGCTACTCCAACACTGAAAATTTTTGGATTTCCTTTGCAAAATGGTAATCAATGGGGATGATGCCACGTATAACAATCTCATACCTGACATCATAAAGGCATGGGGGATTCACTAGTAGTAATAAGGAGATGTCACCTGCGTGTAATAAATATATGAAAACTCCCCTTATCTACCCCCTATTTATGGGACCTTACCTTATAAAATGTACCTTCCTTCCCTTATATAACCCCCCTCCCTTACATTCACACGGTACCATATGATAAACCCTAGTGGACCCCCTGGGCATAAAGGCAACCAAAGTCCATGCGGCCCTTCAGCTTCTTAAAGGTATGAAATACAATTTCTTGAGGCCTACTGAAGACACGTATGAAGGGTTTCTATAGCAAGGCTACCCCCTTCCTTCCGTGACAAAGCCATGGCTGGGCAAGTAGTTATTCTTTAAGTTGGTTAACAAGGATCACACCCAGTTGCTCTCTACTTCTTAAACTTGCCAGTACTTCACGGTTCCTCGAGTATCTAAAAAGAAATGCCACATTTTCTTTATAACTTTCTGAAGAATTTCTATCAAGTTTGAAACCTTAAATCCACCATCATTTCTAACCTATGTAAGGGGGAATCGCTTAACGAGGTCTAGTTTCTTGGATGCTCTAAGAAACCAAGCTACAATCTACCTCCAAGGATTTTAATTTTTGAGTGGTTCCTCAACCATATTTCTGTCGATGTGGGTTGTAGAAGGCTGTATTATTCACTCAGTATTCCCACACAAAGAGTATCCCTACTTCATGTTCACCTCTTTGAGATTTTTCATAAAGATATTAATGAAGGAACATGTGGCAAGCTATCCCTAGGAATGGAAAGGAAAGATTGCAAGCATAATGGAAATGAACTCAAATGGAAGTAGGAAATAGCAATGAGCCAAAATACTCACATTTAGATAGCTTGATGTCGGCTGACATGAAAAGATTCAAGACTAGTACAAGACTATATAGTGTGAGCCTCTAGACTCTAGAAAGTCACAATCCATATGGGATAATCTCCCATATGACACATGGCACTATCTAGGACTCACTAGACTATAAAATAAGTCCTAGGGACCTAGGACACACAAATAATCTCACTTTGACTTCATATTCCAACATCCCCCCATCAAGGAAAGGTGAGGGACTACTAGAATGAATCCAAGAACAAAACATGACAATGATGGAGTCTACTGCTCTATGCACCCAAAGTAGCTTAGAGGCTCAAATGAAGCATGGCTACCTGACCAACACATCGGTGTAGGGAATGCACAAACAACTTGGAACTTGGCCAGGCCTAATAGAGAGACCCATCAAAGCCAATAGAAAGGCTCTCACAATACATCCCCCCCTGGCTTCATAATAGGACCTGGTAGGAAGCCACACACCACTCATAAAAGAAATAAAACATCATTTGAGGAGGACTATCCAAGGTTGAGAACCTTTATTGACTCAAGGACACAAGACTCATTATTACAAGCATTTTTGGGGACTAACCCAGGGCAGAGTACCCAAGCACACATAGAATAGATTTTTTTATAAAAAGTTTCGATCAGCAAGTACATAGACCTCTAAATGGAGAGAGAGATCTCTGATGTCGGTAGTGAGAGCATGAGTTGGTGTCAAAGCATCATCTTCTTCTTTTTCTTCACCTATTGCAGCCCTAACCAAGTTTGCAGGTTGCTTGGCAAGCTTCTTGAAGCAACGATGCTCGGTGTGACCAAGCTTCCCACAATGATTGCATTTGAAATGCTTGAATTTGCCTTTGCTCTTGGAGAACAGTGCACTGGAGTTCGGAGTGTCTGCATACCATCTCTCATGATCAATGAGCATAGCAACCATAGGCTCATAACCCATTTGTGTCACACGCAATGCTGGTTTGATCTCTCGGTACTTAGAAATTTACTCAATGCTCGAGAAGAGCACAACAACTTGATCATCTTCCCCTACAGGGGACTTCAGACTAGCAAGCTGAGTGACAAGGGATTCCATATGATTCAAGTTAGCGAGAAGAGAGTTTTCATGCTTCATTTGCATCTTGAAGAATTCCTGTCTTAGGAATACCTTCGAATTGATGACTTTGTTTTTGAAAAATCCTTCAAACTTAGCCCATAAGTCGTGAGGAGTGGAATCAAAATTAAAATGATGAATAACTTCATCACCCAACCCCAAACCAATGAGAGAAAGAGCTTTGTCATTTAGATTCTCCCAATGTGCACATTTTTTTTCATCTGATGGTGGCTTTTTCTCCTTGCCACTAACAACATGCCACACTCCATAGTACAAGACGCATCTTTGTTTTCCATGTAGGGAAGTTCTTACCAGAAAACTTCTCGAACAAAATGGTAGCTGATTTGGAAGACTCCCTAGCCTAAGAAGAGCTAGAAATGACCCAATAAGAAATATAGCAATCGATATGATCTCCTCAAGAGTGGTGATATAGAAGAAATATGCCACGCATTAGTATCTTAAGGCGATAAAGATTCAAAAGCACGGGAAGAGAGTGAAGAGGGAACCCATGATGCTGAATGTTGAATTGGCCTCCATCAAAGTGGGCAAGGGACTCATAATGCTGAATGCTAAATGTGTTGTCTATTGCAGGAAATGGTAGGCAAAAAGTGGAAAGGTTGCTATAGGAAATGGCGGGCAGGTTGTTGCAGGTTGGTGGGCAAAGAATGGAGGCTAAATGAGTAGAGAATGGGGTAGAAATAGCTGCATCATCATGGCAGATGAGCAAGTAGGCTGTACGGGCAGGCGGGCAGGCTATTGTACAGTGCACCAGTCCATAAAATCCATACGGTGAACCAAAATACTCACATGTAGATAGTTTGATGTTGACTGACATGAAAAGACTCAAGACTAGTACAAGACTATATAGTGTGAGCCTCTAGACTCTAGAAAGTCACAATGCATATGGGAAAATCTCTCATATGACATGTGGCACTATCTAGGACTCACTAGACTATAAAATAAGTCCTAGGGACCTAGGACACACAAATACACTCACTTTCACTTCATATTCCAACAATTAATGAAGAACATCGTATTAGGGAATTTGGGAATTTTTAGATACTTTGGGAATCCCCAAATGAGAAAAATTGCATTAAATTTGGGAATTTTGTTAATATGGAACTAGCCATGAGATAGTATGTCTTTATAGTTGCATGGAACTTTCCATGAGATAGTATGGAACTTGCATGGTGTTTTTGTAGTTTTTATAGCACTAGAAATATGCATCCACTTGGTATAGGATTGAAAATACTCACATTGGTGGTGTTTATAAAACACTATTTCTAAATACTCAATATGATGGTGTTTATAAAACACCATTCACAAGGCTTGCATATGCTTGTTACATCACAACAATACATCTCCAAAGGACAACTATAGATTTTCTTGGGCCGTTGCTACATGTTTTGATGGGATTTTTAATTTCTTTGGGAGTTTAGCACTCGTATGCATCCATGCAAATAAAATACTATCTATACTCTCCCATCGCTGAGGATCCTTTGTGTTGCACATCCAAAATTTATCCCAATACCCTGAATACACTTCTTCATCTGTAGCATTTCGTTGAAGACAAATAGGTGCCCAATATTGTACAAGTATCTTCTTGTAATTCTCTAATGTCCTATTCACATCTATGTCACTTTGTGCAACTCTAAGCCATATTGGGTAGATTGAGTCTAGTGGCCGAATAAGCATAAAATCACCATTCTTGACATCCACCATTGGCTTAAATGCATCTTTGGGTCTTTTTCGTGAAGGCCTACAATAGTGGTCATCCAGTCCTTCCAACTCTTCAAAGTCATCCTTTTCATCCATTGCAACAGATGTTCCTTCACCATGTGTCCTTGGCCAAAAATCTTTGAACACTTCCTCTTCTGGCATATTTGGAGTTTGTAGAGCACCCACCATATTTTTCCAATACTCAATCACAGGTGCTATGTACTGCGTCAACTCAGCATCTAGACCTTGTGATGTTGACCATTTTTTCTAGTACCTTAGGTAGCCCTTGATGCCTCCTACCACCTCTTGGTGATCCTTTATGTATTCAAACATGGGTACTAGCATTGGGGACCCTGTTGGAAGCATGGGCTCCCCAGAATTGTCCTTCTTCCACAATTCAATGCCATCTTCTCTCAGTAGCCACTCAATCAACTTTGGATGCATCTTATACTACATGTTTGGCATGTTTCCTTTCATATCAAATCTAAATTGTAGTGGCTTTGAATGTCCCACCAATGAATCCTGCCCATCACACAAGAAGCCATCGATGTAACTCTTGAAGTTAGGGACATGGGTTATGAGAAATGGTACGGGCCTTGAAGATTGACACATTTGAAAATGATGCATCAGGTGTGGGAAAGTGAAAGACATGCTTGTCCTGAGCTTCTCAGAGAGTTTTCTAAACATGGCATCAATGTCCTCATGTGTATGACCCACCATAAGAAATCCCAACTGTATCATCTTGAAGGTCCCTCATGCCACCAAGAGTGATAAAAATGCAAACAAGTAGCAATTTTTATTCTCTAATCCGCAATTGTCAAGCTGTAGTTGCAAGTTTTTAGGTAATCGTTTGAACGCAATAATGCCACCATCTTATCCACACACATGTGTTGATTGAGATTACCTTGGTGATGATCTAGTGCCTTTCGTGAATTTAGCTCCTGCAGAATTGCATTGCTTGATCTCAGCACACCGTCCTCTACTAGATCACCCTTCTCATGTCTCTCCAACCTCTCTAAGTTTTGTAAACACATGGACAATGATGCAATAGTGAAGTTTGGATCATGAGGCCATAATCCCAAAGCAAAGTGACCATAATGAACTTCCCCATGTCCATGTGTAATAACTCCTATAAGTGAAACTAACAATTGAGGGCATTTGTCCATCTCTTTTGATTGCACCCTCAATCTTGGTATTGCTATCTTTTGTTGATCCATCTTGTCATGTATGATGCACAAATTTTTGTGTGGATTCAACTGCGATGAGAAGCGCCATGCATAGTAGAGGTTTCTACACCTTTGTTGTTGTAGCATGTGACATCGACATCGCCTCAAGAGTTTATCACATTCTTGTATACATTTTGTTGCCCCCAATTGTTCTTCTATCTCTGAACAAGTACTACACTTGGAGAACTCGCTAGTCTTTGCAAGACTTACATGCTTGAATTCTGTAGTCCATATTCGATTGAATGTGGGCATAGACATCTGCTTATATCCTAGTTGTCCCAAAGTTGTATTAACTTCGTTGAAGATGTCTACTTGCTTGTACATGTCTGAAATTACTAATTGTGTGTTTCTCGACCCATCTTCTCCTGTTTGGCTTTTGTGTGGCATTTTTCGAGCATTATTCTCCACAAAGTCTCTTATCATTGCTCTTCTAGTTTGAGTGTGGTCCCAAGCTTTCCTGAAGAGCCCTTTGTTTCCATGGATGGCTCTATGCACACTACTCGTACTGCCCTCTGTACCTATAAAATGAGGTCTTTGGAATGCTTACCATGCCATTGAACACAAATCCTTCCCATCAACCACAAAATTATATCTTCATGTACCCACACTATCAACATGATTCGGTAAGTCAAAAATATCATACACATAGTTAGTACGTGCTTCCAAATCCAAGCTCCAAAAGTAGTTCTGAATCTCTTTTATTGCTTCTAGGCTAGTGAGTTGGCAACATTTCTTAGCACAACAATCAGTTGTAGCCACTTGTAAAATATCGTCCATACATAACCTCAATGTAGAAGCCTTTTGAGCAACAACCTTGGCCTTTCAATTCACCCTATAATACGATCTCTTTCTAACATAGATTGAATTCTTGCTTGGGATGAATCCTCACTAAAACCCTCTATTTCATCAACTTTTTCTGCTTCACACATGTCAGAGAACCCATGTATTAGTTCTCTAGCAATGGTCTTCCATCCTCAAATGTGAGTCTCTTGATCGGCCACCTCACCAAATTGACACAATTTAGATCATCACTAATAGTTGACGATGCATTAGCATTGTATGTCCTATCCACCACTACACCTACATCAAGGTCTCCTAGAAGTTCAAAATCAATAGCCCCATATGGGAATGCCAGAAGGATGATCCCTGTGCCAAGCATCTGTGTTTTTTCCTCTGACCATAGGACCACTCTTCTTTCTCTCCAACTATCATGTACACTAGTGCAATCATAATCTTCAAGCATCTCATCACATTGCATTGTTGCCCCATCTCCATTTCCTAGTTTAATCCTTGCATTTTCATGTTCAAAAGCATTGCGTTGTGTACCATTCTAGTTTTGTAGTACCTTCGTTACATTTTTACTAGTCCACTTGACAAAACTACCAATGGCATAAAAAATTGTGCATGCATCATTAGTTGGAAATGGCAAAAGTGCATTACTATTGAGACATTTCTGCACTGACACCGATAGGCATCCAACACCAAGAAGTTTCCCATGGCAAGTGTTAGATGGATGTATTGAATGTACCATCCCCACAGTCACAACTTCATGGTGAATCATCAAGTTGACCATATATTCACACTGTATTTCTTCACCCATGATGCCTATAATGTAAAATGAGAGCTCCCATAGTATCAATCTCTCTCTCTCTCTCTCTCTCTCTCTTTCTCTCTCTCTAAAGATGGTATATACACACTTATAAGGCTTGTAGAAGTTTTGACCATATGACCAAACCTTTATGATGACCATGCGGCCAAAACCATGGTGCCAACATAATCATAAATCATTAGAGAAGTTTTGACCATGCATCCAAATCTTTACGAAAGCAAGGTGGTCTGCAAGATTGACTATGATGGAGCAAAGGGAAGTTTTGACCTTGTGGCCAAATCTGTATGAGGGAACAATGGTTTCCAAACAAATCCTCGTGAGTCAAAAGTTTTTCTTGTGAGATAATCTTTGTGAGTTTGTTTAACTTGAAAGTTTTGGCCACAAGGTCTAAAGTTTTAAGGTCATCCCCCAAGGATAATTTGTAAACCCACACAAAGTTTTGACCTTGTGGCCAAATCTTTGTGAGTTGTCCAAACATGTTCTTGAATGCTGTTCTCAACAAGAATTGGAAACATTGAGGAGAATCCATGCACCCGTAGGTAGAGTAGGGTAGTTTTCATTTTTAGATTAATCATTTGTCGAGGAAGGATTTGACCACAAGGTCTAAAGTTTTACACATGTAGTTCTTGAGGTCATCCCCCAAGGACAGTTTTGAAACCTTCAAAAAGTTTTGACCTCGTGGCGAAATCTTTTTGAGTTGTCCAAACCTGTTATTGAGTGGTGTTTCCAACAAGAATTGGAAACTTTTTCACCTTGTGGCCAAATCTTATGAGCCAAAACCCCATGGAGAATGAAGAAATTTTTTACAAATACATGAATAAAATTTGATATAAATTAATCTTTTGATTATACATTTTAAATAAATAAATGAATATATATATATAGTTATTTATATTTATAAACAACTAAATGAGTGTACATATAAATAAGTAAATAAATTTGTTAACTTTAAAGATATCGTCTATAGAATATATTAAAGTTACATTTTTAAAGAAATAATATAAAGAACATACATTTTATAAGAATATATAAATAAAGAATATATTATTTTTAAAATAATACATAAGCATATAAATAACAATTAGAAGAAAGAATTACTTTTCTAAAGAAATAATATAACATATATGTAAAGATATAACATATGTAAAAGTTAAAAAAAAAGAGTAACTTAATAAGAAGAAATGTAAATAAATAATGTACATATGCAAAGAAATAACATACCCTTCGTCATAGATCTTGGCCGCCCTTCATCTCGTGGATCTCTTGCATGGTCGTCACAAATTTTCAAGTTGGGAGAGCGAGCATGATCTAGGAAAGGCTGGCGGCATCTAAATTAAGAACAAGCTCACCACCATGAACACTAGATGAACTGGACACCTTGGGTTTGGGTACTGATGCCCTAATCTTAAGATTCATTAGGTGTCTATGAGCCCACCTACGAATAGCTTGCATTAAGCTCGTTGCTGGAGCCTGGAGCCGCCGAGCCACACCTACGAATAGCCTGCGATGACCACATTGCTGGAGCCTGGAGCCGAGCTGCATATGGAATACTCCATAGTGAGTGGTGACAAGGCTTCCTTAATGGCCATGCCTTCCTCAATGTCCAAATCTTCTTGATGGCCAGATCAACAAATTGACGAAGGTTTCACCCGGTTAAGAACTTTTTGCATATGGCCAAGAAGGTTTATACCACAAGGCCAAAACTTTGTCACATCCTATTTCCAAAGGACGGGGATGCAAAGATTCCACATTGTGGCTAAAACAAAATTCTAATGAGTGTACATCCCTCATAAGTTTATGCCACAAGGCCAAAACTTTGTTGCATTCTCTTTCCAAGGATGGGGATGGAAATCTTCATGAAGCCAAACCTTCTTGAATTGTCACCTTAACTATGAGCATGTCCATGTTATTTCACTTGATATATAGACATCTCAATTCCCAAATCATATAGTTTTGAATTGTCAGGATTTTAACAAGGTCTTAATGTCCACAATAGACAAATAAGAGATCAACATGAAGAAGGGTCAAAACTTTGTCACATCCTTTTTCAAAAGGATAGGCACCCTATGTCTCTGCCTTATTTGGTGGATGTACTCACACATACAACAAGAACCTGAAGGAGGTTTGACCTTGTTGCCAAATCTTTATGATGGCCAATGTTTCTTGAATTGTTAGGGTCTTGACAAGGCCTAAATGTTCAAAAATTGCAAGACAATAGAGCAATATGAAGAAGGATTCACCAGGTGGCCAAAACCTTGCTTTGATAGGAACAAAATCAAGACGTATGTATTACCCTTAAAAGTTTATGCCACAAGCCCAAAACTTTGTCACATCTTGCTTTCAAGGTTTCTGCCTTGTGGCAAAAACTTTGGTGGATGTGCATGTGAAGATTTGACCATGTGGCCAAATCTTTATGATGGCAAAAACTTTTTGAAATGTCAGGATTTTGACAAGTCTACCTATCCACAATAGCCAGACTATAGAGCATCTTGAAGTTTATCATGATAGGAATTAATCATGATGAGTGTACTTCCCTCAAAAGTGTACTTTGTTCCTATCAAAGTAAGGTTTTAACCACGTGGTGAAACCTTCCTCAGAATGCTATCTTGTCTAGCAATTGTCACGATTCTGACAAGATATAATTGTCCATAATGGCTAGACAACACAAGCTGGCTAAAACCTGATCATTGGAATAAAATCCTGATGAGTGTACTTCTATCTAAAGTTTATGCCACAAGGTTAAAACTTTAGAGATACAGATGCAAAGTTTCTACCTTGTGGCAAAAAATTTGGTGGATGTGCACACACATACAACAAGGACTTGAAGGAGGTTTTGACCGTGTGGCCTGATCTTCATGATGGCCAAAGCTTCTTGAAGTATCAAGATTTTGACAAGGTCTAAGTGTCCACAATGGCCACACAAGAGAGCAACCTTTCTTTGATGGGAAGAAAATCCTAATGAATGTACTTCCTTAAAAGTTTATGCCACAAGGCGAAAACTTTATCACATCCCGTTTCCAAAGAATGGGGATACAAAGTTTCCGCCTTGTGGCAAAAACTAAGCAAGCATTTTTGGACATTAGGTCAAACCTTGGAGAGACAGAGAGAGAGAATAAAAAATATTTTGTTTATAGTATCACTTGTTAAAAGAAAGTTTGCATGTATCTCTCAGGTCTGTATCCATGTGGCACCCATAGTTTCATCAAAGAAGGACATCCAAGTCATTGATGGTGTTAGTGCCAAGTGGTGATAGTGTTTATGAATGGTATTTGGATGTCTATGATAATCATGGGAATATGACACCAAGTGTTAACTTATTCGTAGTCAAGGATCCTGGAATGACCTTTAAGCAAGCTGGCAGCATGGATGGTGTCTGATGGAATTGTAGGGAAAGAAGGAGTGGCTTGCAATGTGGTGAAGATAAAAGGGAAGAGTATAATATATAAACTTGATCCATCAGCATTTGATTTCACACATTACTGATAAGAATGAGTACTCTTCGAAGAAGGTGGGGTGGAATGTGATAGAGGAACTTGTGTGCTCTGAAACAATTTCCTTGGCATTTCAAACTATAAAAAACAGTGAGCTACTTGTTTCTCGTCGAAAGGAAGGTAGGCAAGCAAAGAGGCAAAAGATAGATGAAAGTAGTTCTTCAAAAGTTGATGGTGGAGGTTCTTTGAAGGTAAAATAAACATACGATAAGTCAAGAAATGATAGCATTGGTGGCAGCGGTGCTTCAAAAAAACAAGTTATACAATTTGCAAGGCCCCTTGATTCTCCACCCCATGAATTTCATTCCATCCAGAGAGAAGTCTAGACAATATGCAAATTGAGTCTCTAGAAAAATTAAAGAAAGGAGTAAAGATGGAGGGTGGACTACATATCTATATACAATACTTCTTATTTGGATCTAGCACAGAGTATCCTATCCCAGTTGAGAGGTGTTCAGAAGCTCCACTTCTATATGCATACCGGACTCTTTGTTGGGACTATGTAAAGAAGCTAGGTGTGAATTTCCAAAGAAATCCAATGAACCCAGCAACAGCAGCATATGTGATGCCATTTGTAAATGATGGCAATCTAGCCCAGCCCTTGAAGAAGGAAGAAGTGCAATCCAACAAGCTCAAAACATATAACTATTGGATAATATCAGGATTGCATTCTATCATAGCTGGCTACAAAGCTATACATCAAGGGCACATCTACATGGTTTCTTGAACAAAGCACCTATATGCATTCAAAAATTCAAGAATTCTTATCGATTGCCTTGCAAAAAAGTGCATTGAACTGTCACGGATGACAAATATGGAATCACACCAAGTAAGGAAGAATGCCCCTTACCTTGAGAAGATCTTGCAACTAAGAGACCAATGGATAGCATTCGGGTCTCCATCAAAACCACAACAAGGCCTTCCAAAGAATAGTCCATTGTGACAATCATGGGAGGTAATGGTTCTTGGATATAATACCCATCTTCTTTCATCTTATTTGAATTCAATCTAAAGTAGATATTTTGCCATGTGGTCAAATCTTCTTGTATGTTGCTTGTCTTAACACTAAGTTTTCCTTTTGTAGAGATTTGTGCAATATATGGGTGAGAAATTTGCACAAAGGGATAGCCACATGGTGGTTAGCTCTAAGGGAATATTTGATGGGTGGATTGACATGATGAAAAGATATGCCACAATCTTGAGCTCCCATCACGCAAGATGATGGCTTAGGAAAGAAGGGGAGACAACCCTCATCACCAATATTTCATTGTTTTATGGGTCTTATGGAAGATGAGATAAGATCAT
The DNA here is from genome assembly GCF_047967505.1 of Dipteris shenzhenensis. Classification (NCBI taxonomy): domain Eukaryota; kingdom Viridiplantae; phylum Streptophyta; class Polypodiopsida; order Gleicheniales; family Dipteridaceae; genus Dipteris; species Dipteris shenzhenensis. The sequence goes on from NC_141606.1 coordinate 18,000,719, forward strand.
TGCAAGATGAGATCAAGCAAGAAAGTATCTTGCTTCTAAGAAACAAATGGGACAGTGAGGATAAGCTTGATATGGACACAAAGGCCAGGTTGATGAAACAAGATCGGGTGCTTCAAGATGATCTTGTAGTCCTCTTCAATAGCATAATACCACATACGATTGAAGCTACACTCAAGCCTTGGGATCAACTAGTAAAGGATTATGACATCGATAGCAAGGTTTATTCCAAGTTTGTGGCCATTTGTAGTGAGTGGGTATGGAAGAAGCTCTCCCGTGCTGATGCAGGTGCATTGCCTAGTGGTGCCAGGGATATTGTTAATTTTGTGGTGGGAAGAAAGAGCAATCCTTGGGATGATTTCTTGGATTTGAAATGGCAAGTGCATGTGGTTGGGGCAAAATTGGAAGCATTTGATTTGATTCACAATGTGTGTAAAGATGATTTGGAATGCTTCTAAGCTTAAGATGGTGTTGAAGTCACTGCTTGAGATGACCAGTGATCCAAAACAATTCATGTGCTTGTCATTTGTGACAAACAGACAAATGGTGGCATTGAAAGATGCTCTTGAGGATGTCTCTAGAAAGTACAATATGTTGAGAGGGAGTATCGACTATCTTCCAAGATCTAACACTTTTGCTAGTGGTGCACATGATTCATATGTTGCATTGACACTTGCGACAAGGATGAGAGTGTGAGTTCCCTTGATCGTTATGTGAACCACCCCAACAAGCCAAATATTTCTGATTCTAAGGAAGTTGAGGATGATGAAGGTAAAGATGAGGAATTAAGGGTTGCAAAAATGTTAATAAAGAAGAAAAAGGATCGTGGAGGTTGTGGTTATATGGAGGTGCACCTATCAGGTGCTTGCAGTGGGACCCAAGAGAGTGGGAATGGATAGATCATGGGCACCAAGAGAGGGGGATTACTTTCTTTAGTTTCACAGTTGGTAATGCCAGGAGGTTTCAGCTGAATAGTAGGGGTTGGATTCCCTCCAGAGTCCTCCATTGGGAAAGCTTCCTCATCACCGCAGATTTGCATAGAAATTTCTGGAGGAGGCTCTGGAAATCCCTCAGAAATAGAAATATCACTCTTTTCTTTTGGCTTTCTATTCATGGAGGGATTGCAGTGAACCTATGGAGATCACGATTTGGGGCTGATCCCACTTGTCTTCGATGTCATTCTATAGAGGAGTCAGTGCAACATTGCCTTTGGGACTACAGTCAGGCGAGGACTATTTGGAAAGGGGTTGCTCGGATACTTAGCATCTTTCACACTTCCCCTTTTTTCTTGACTTGGGGCTCGGTCGCATGGTTATCCCTTATCGGGTCCTAGGCATTTTATGAGGGTGAGCCTTCTTCTTGGGCACTCTCGATCTACCGGCAGGTGATAGAGCCCTGCTCTCTACAAGATGTACCACTTACTCCCTTTAGAGCTTCTCATGTTTTAGTGGACACCTCTTGGGAGATTTTGGCTAGCATTTCCTCTTGGCACATTTGGAGAGCCAGATGTATTGAGGCCTTGGATGCCACCCAGATACACCCATCACAGGTGTTCACGGGTATTTGGACTGACACGGTTCACACTTTGATAGCCATATGGGCTAGCATGCAGGGCCCTTCACGGGCAGCCTCTTCTAGAAGGACTATATTTCTTCGAGTTTGGGGGGGTTCTCCCTTTTTCTCGGAGGTTTCTACTAGATTGAGATGGCATTATCAGCCTCAATCCTTTCTTTTTGGCGAGTCTTGAGCTTTTCATGCATTGCATGATGTATTCCGTATGGAGCTTGCTCTAATGGTTTTTCTTTAATACTTAATAGAATTCTATTTTTGAAAAAAAATAAAAATAAAAATAAAGAAGAAAAGATGTGTGATCACCAATATAGTAGAGGCTTACACCGAGGAGCATGAAGTCTCTTTGACATATTTGCTAATGGTGAAGCTTCAGTTGTTGCAGTGACAAATAACAAAATAACTATTGTAATTGCATGCAATCAAAGAGATTAGAGAAGCATCGAAGCTCGTTGTTGGAGGTCACATGAAATTGCACACCCAAAGCCCGATCTTATTTGTGGTCCTATTGATATTCCTCAAAACCCAATTTTGGCATTGATAGATGAAAAGGAAGCGAAAGACAATTTTGCTGAGCTTATTATGAAAGAGACAGATAAAGCTGTTTGAAGATTTGTATTGTCTTTATAACAAATGACATATTGGTGTTTTCTTGTGTTCTTAGATGACTTTAATCTTTTATAGTATCTCCATGGAAATTTGACCACATGACCAAAACCTTGTGCAATGTTTTTTATAGAGGTTTTGATGAAACAACATTTGACTCTCTCTCTCTCTCTCTCTCTCTCTCTCTCTCTCTCTCTCTCTCTCTCTCTCTCCCCCCCTTCCTTCCTTCCCTCCCCCTCTCTCTCTTCCTACCTCTCTCTCTTTCTCTCCATCCTCTATCTCTATCCCAATCCCTCACACGATGGCATCTAAAAAATAACAAAGGCTAGATAAAGTTTGACCATTTGGTAAAATCTTTTAGATGGGAAAGAAGTGAGGGCATGCTCCGAACACATACTCAAAGATGTTGGAATATTTCTATACAAAATGACATTCTTTTATAGTGATATCTAGTATTTTTCTATCTTTAATCCTTTATAGAACTGTCATGTTTTCTTAGCTATCTTGAGCCAACGGTCAAGAATAGAATACTGATGCATATCTTCTAACATTTAGAGTGTTCCTACATAAAGTTCTAGGAATAAATAATTTGACCGCATGGCCTAAACTTTTTGCATTGTTTAGTATGGAAATTTTCAACCTTGGAGGTTTTCATGAATATCTCTCTCTCTCTCTTCTTCGACTCAAATCTAGATTATGTTTAAGAAAAGTAATGGCTCTCTATTTATTTATACACATCCATACTGAAAGATGTCTACATGTGGTGTGTAATAGATCAAATAGAAGAAGTTCAAGCACCCAATACATCACCGATTAGAAACTTGACCAAGCTGTCTATTGTATTGGATCTCAATGGGATTCTTTTACAATGTTGCTTCTCAAAGTCAACAAAGTGTGAGAGTGTAGACATGGGCAAACAATGGTTGGTACTTCGACTGAGATGCATGCAGTTTCTTGACACTTTATTTGAGAACTTTCAAGTTGGCATTTGGTCAACAGCTATGCACAAGAATGTAATGACAATCATTGAGTGTCTACAATGCCATTTAGGGAAGAAATTACATTTTTTGTGGTGTGGAGCCAGGAACAATGCTATGTACATCCAGAGGAAAAAGCATACAGACCAGATAAGATGGGAGTGGAAGGAACCTTTAACACTTGTTTGGAACCGATGGGCTAATATTTGCAAACACAACAAAACCGTCCTCATAGATGATAGTCCATACAAAGGGTGTCTTAGCCCTGTAGGGAACTGCATTTTTCCAACAACATTCAATTTTGATTAATGAGCTATTGCCCTTCTTGTTTCATCTAGATGTAGCAGCGAATGTGCGTGAAGCGATAAACTTTGACAGATATAGTCAATCACCAATGGAATTTGGACACCCTTTGTATCTCCATTGCATGAATGTAATTATTGAATGGAATACAATCAATACTGAGGGAGAGTAGGACACTTCTTCAGTGAACCCCAACATCAGAGGTGATGAGCATGAAAAGGGTGTGACTTACAATTTTGAAGCCCCATCCAATACACAAACAACATTTATAGGTATTTCTCAAATCCACCTATTCTCTTAAGTTCATCAGAAATGTCAAAATTGACAGGAATAACTCATGTGTCTACTTTAAAAGACATGGAGGCCATGCATATTGCTCAGCAATTGGGATATGACAAACCTTGCCGCATTTATTTACAAAAATGATTGATGTAATAGGATCATTTTTATTCAATAATATATTGTCTTGTTTTATTCTTTAGACATTTGATTTCATTCTTGCATTTGTGATTATTACTAGATTGGAAGACAGGAAGAGGGAACATATGTGTGCTATGCAAATATATTATTGATCACGATGAGTTCAAACCATCTACCCTACCACTCCAAGTTTGTGAGAAATTCTATGTGAGGGGGATTCCCTTCATGATCGCTGATTCAATAATTTTTGCAGCTGGCCTTGGCTTATTTGCCCTCAAAACCATCAAAATTGGAAAAACTATTCTAAGATACGGAGGACCAAAGTACAAATATTTTGATTGGAGGACTCTATGCTTATTGAATCATTGAGCACTAAAATACTCTATTCTTGAGGACCCTAGAGTTGATGGGGTAAAGGGAATCAAGTGTACATTGCTGTGGTGATGTGCATGATGGTAATGTGGGAGGCTACATAAACAATTGTAGGGATTTCATGGAGTATGAAAATGTATGATATGTGTACTCACCCACCCTTGAACCTTGTTATTCTTGGGAACTTAACAATGAAGCTACATATGGAAACATTACTTTACAAACAACTCATGAAATTGACGCAGGGGAGGAACTATTTGCAAACTATGACTTTTAATTAAGTTTTTTTTTAAACACTGGTTTTGTCAAGAGGGATCATTTCCTACAATGCATTCCTATTGTAAATATTACAAAATGATGTGATATCGATAGGCATGAATTGTGTATCGTATTAATAATACAATGGTGAACAAAGTAACACTTATCCACTACCGCTTAGTGTCTGAAGTCCGATCATGTGCGATTTTATTTGACCATGCGGTGTAGTTTTTGCTCAAATGCAAATGTAAGTCCACTACTTTTCTCTATGAAATCCAGAAGATGTGCACAATTTCTAAGTACATGGTGAAAAGCTATTGATTGATTTATTACTTTGGTTTATGTTTTGTATCTTCTATATGAGAAAAATCTATATTGGGGAATTTGGGAAATCTAAAATGGGACTTGGGAGATTCCCAAATTTCCCAATACGGTGTTGGAGAGAGTAGTGGGCGAATTACATGTCACATTCCATGATTTCTAAAGCAGTAGAACCACTGGATGTCACAAAGGAGATGGATGGAGGGTAATGGATTATAGAGCTCATGTCATGGCATTCCTTACATCGATCAACCGATGGCAAGTGGAGATCTCCCGCAAACATTGCTGTGTGGAATAGTACTGAAGACACATGACCAAGCTTCAAGGAAGAAACTAGGAACTTGAGAATGGGATTGGGTTTGGATGGTGTGAACCCATTTGGTCTCAATAGAACCTCTTACAGTTTATGGCTGGTGATATTGGTGAATTATAATCTTCCACCCTCTATGGCGATTAAGAAATGACATGTTATGTTATTCCTTCTAATTACAGGGAAGCATAAAGTCAAAAACCCAGATGTTTATCTGGAGCCTTTGATTGATGAGCTAGAGATACTTTCGAGAGGTATCGATGTGCATGATGTGAGCAGGCCTCCCTCATCACAAGACTTCAACTACAAGGGAGTTTTGATGTGGATGATGCATGAGTTTCCAGGCTATGGTGAGTGTTCAGGTAAGCATTCAACTTTTAATTATGAGTAGGAAATCGATGTGGCACCCTAAACCCACCTTGCTTATGCAATTTTGTCTATTGTTTAGGTCTCACTACATCGGGTTACCATGCATGTCCTGTTTGTGGTCCTTCACTAGTTGCTTCATAGCCAGACGCATTGAATAAGGTCATCTATATGAGAATCACCATCGATTTCTCCCACTTGATCAAGGCTAGATATCTCGCCCCTTGTAATGAAGTCCCCCCATAGCCACTCTCTGTAGGAGATTGGATGAGAATTTGGGACCTTTCCACGATGACGACTCCACATGGCATGATCCGATAAGGGTTTGTAACTATTGTGTGCTATATTTAATGGAAATAAAGATTGCACACTAACACCATCTTTTGTTTAGATACTCCATCTTTTATCGGCTACCATATTAGTCCCACCTCATGATCAATCACCTGCTTCATCCCATGCATATCTTCAAGAATGTGGCATCTACCATTTGGGAACATTTGAATGGGACACGAGATTCCTTGAGCATAAGGGAGGATCTATGTACCACAGGGAGGATGCGTGAAGGCCACAAGAGAGGCCAAATGGGCATGTCTTTTTACCTTGTGCACCATGGAAGTATCAAAGCTAGAGATGGTGGTGGTGAAGCGGGCTATCACTACAATTCATACTCCCACTGGATGCATTAGGTGTTTGAAGGAGGCCTTCACAAGGAGCAAGGAAAGAGGTGTATAGCAATTATATGGCTTGAAATCTCGTGATTGGCACAAGATGCTTCAAGCAAGTATGACTTGGCATAATCTCTTTTTCCTTCCAAATTTGTGTGTAGAAGCAACAAATCAACCATCGCTCATGTGTTCAGTTCATACTACCAACTAGCATTTCTCATAGTGCATCAAAGGAATGAAGGATTGTATTTACAAGATGGGCGAGCTTGTGATGTACTTCATGACAAAATATGAAGAGGGGAGAGGAGAAGAGTGGAGATGAGGAGAGAGGGCACAGCTAGAGAGCACACCACAAATGACTAATTGTACACTAGATTTAGTTAAAAAATAGAATATATACAAACCCTTTTAGGGTTAGGGTTAGGGGATCTAACCCTTTCCTTTATAGCACTCTATAAGGTTAGTGCTATGCACATATGATCACGTGATGGTGCTATGCACACATGATCACATGATGTTGAGCGTGAACTCTCAACACCTTCCCTCAAGATCAACATCATGAAGTAGGCCTTCCCTCAAGATGATGATTCTAGGGAATCGAAGAAGGACTGAGCATTACATTCCATCATACCCCTTTAATGGGAATGTCCTTCCTCTGCATCAAACTAAGAGCTAGTTGGTGTTTCTCGAATAGCTCTTTACCGAGTGGTTTGGTAAAGATGTCTGCAACATTTTCTTTGCTATCACAATGCTACAGTGTGATGTCACCAAGTAACACTCTTTCTCTGATGAAGTGCTCTCTGACATCAATGTCCTTTGTCCTGGAGTGATATACTGGATTTTTGGCCAATGCTTGACCTGATTGATTATCACAGTATATTGTTGTTGGCTTTGACTCATCAAAGTAATCTGTTTCTGACAATAGTCTTCTAAGCCATATAGCCTTATATGTACCTGTAGTGAGTGCTCTATATTCTGCTTCAGTCGAAGACAAAGAAACAGTTGGCTGTTTGTTTGACAACCATGATATAGCACCTTGACCAAGGAAAAATGCATATCCTTGTGTCGATCTCCTAGTCTCATGATCTCCGGCATAGTCACTATCACAGTATCCATGCAATCGTGAATGACTTCCTCTGTATTCTATCCCAAACTGTCTTGTACCTCTTATGTATCTCAAGACTCTTTTGGTTGCATTCCAGTGAGACTAGCCATAAACTGTGCTAGTGAGCTTACTGCATAACAAATATCTGGCCGTGTGATTGTCAGATATATAAGAGATCCAATGAGCTGCCTGTAGTATCTATCATTGACTGTAGGCTTTTCTGAATCTTTAGTAAGTTTCAAACTATGTTCCATGGGAGTGGCTGCAAGTTTTGCAGTCTGCCATATGAAACTTCTTCAGGAGACTGTCAACATACTTGAGCTGACTCATGAATGTGCTATCTGAATCTCTCCAGAACTCAATTCCAAGACAATAGTGCATAAGTCCAAGATCTTTCATGTCGAACGTCTCTACAGATAAGTCTTGTTTCGATTTTCTGATGAAGCTATCCTTGCTTCCTGTCACAATCAGATCATCTACATATAAAAGTGCAATAGTAATGTCTTCCCCTTGAACTTTGTAGTAGAAAGTATGATCTGCATTGGATTTCATGTATCCCAGATCAGCAAAATACTTATCAATTCTATTGTACCAACTTCTGGGGGCTTGCTTTAAGATGTAGAGACTTTTCTTGAGATGGCAAACCTTATTCTCCTTTCTTGGTTCAACATAACCTATTGGTTGTTGCATGTAGACTTCCTCGTCTAGATAACCATTGAGAAATGCATTATTGACATCGAGCTGATACACATTCCATTTGCTGAGTGTCGCTAGTGATATCAAGAACTGTATAGAATCCATCTTTGCTACTGGAGCATAAGTCTCATCATAGTCTTGACCATATTGTTGTGCAAATCCTTTTGCAACTAATCTGGCTTTGTATCTCTAAATACTGCCATCTGGATTGTACTTCACTTTGTATACCCATTTGTTTGCTATGGCCTTCTTTCCTGGTGGAAGGTCGCATAATTCCCAAGTATTATTCTTATACAAAGCATCCATTTCTTCATTCATAGCAGTTTGCCATTCTAGCTTTTCTACTGCATCTTCGAAGTACACTGGCTCTTTTGTAGCCATGATGGTAGTCATAAGAGCATAGTTGGTGGTTTCCACCTGAATTGCTTTGCTGTTCTGAGCATATGCTAATCTAGCTAGTGGTCTGCTTTCCCTAGTAGACCGTCTGAGCTGCTATGGCTCTGCCTAAGTTGTTGCTGGCAATTCTTGCTCTTCTTCATCAACATGTTTTGTAGATGACTGTGAAGTTGATGCTTCTATCTCCTGTGTAGGTGAGGTTTTCCATTCTAATTCCTCATCAAAGATTACATCTCTGGAGATAATGACTTTGCGGTTGATGGGATCATACAATTTGTATGCTTTGCTTTCTTCACTGTAGCCAACCATGATGCATTTGCATGACTTCGCATCCAATTTCCTACGATGATCATCATGTATGTGGGCATATGCTATGCAACCAAATATGCGGAGATGCCCAATGTGTGGCTTGTGTCCAGTGAATGCGTCATAGGGAGTCATACCGTGTATCGGTTCGGTAGGAAGCCGATTAAGCAAGTAGTTTGCAGTGGCTATTGCTTCTGTCCAATACTGATTCAAAAGATGCTTTTCACTAAGAATTTCTCTAGCACTATCTGCTAAAGTCCCATTCTTCCTTTCAGCTCTTGCATTCTATTGAGGAGTATTTGCACATGTGAATTGTCTTTGAATGCCGTGATTTTTGCAAAATTTCATGAATGCTGAAGACATGTATTCACCTCCTCTGTCTGATCTCATGACCTTGATCTTTCTGCCTGTCTGGTTTTCTACCATGGCTTTGAATTCTTGAAATCTAGAGAACACTTCAGATTTCTCTTTCAAAATGTAGACCCAACAATATCTGCTGTAGTCGTCGATGAAGGTCAAGTAATAAAGTGAACCATTGATGCTACGGGTCTGGGCATGACCCCATACATCTGTATGTATCAAATTAAGAATACCTCATGCACGAGAGGTACTTGTGACAAAGTTGGTTTGCTTTTGTTTGCCAAAGCAGCATGCTTCACAAACTTTTCCAAGAAACTATAGCTTCGAAATCCCGATTGTCATATTCTAATTCCTGAGATCTAACAAGTACTTAAAGTTGACATGACCATATCTCTTGTGCCATTTTGTAGATAGTGGCATGTGTTGCGGTTGAGCTGACATGGCATGCTTATCTAGTACTGTAGCTAGCATTCTATATAAGCATCCTTCCTTGACACCTTTGGCTACTAGCTGACATCTTTTGGATTTGTCTCTGATAGTGCATTCATCACCGTCAAAGATGACTTTGTAATTGTGTCCCGTCATTTGAACTACTGACAAAAGGTTCTTGATAAGCTTCGGAACATAGAGCACATCTTTGACTAATCCTTTTGTACCAATGAAATTGTTCATAGGGATAACATCTGTCCCTTGAACTGGATTCGGTGTATTGTCTGCTATGTAGATGACATTTTTCTATCCTTCTAATGGTTTCATCTCTGTCACGAACCATTCTTGATGATTTGTCATATGAGATGATGCACCGCTGTCAATATACCAAGGATCCTATTCCACTTGGTCGACTTGATAGCTGTAATCCTCTTTGGGATTGAAATCACTGTCTAGGTACACTGTCTAGGTACACTGTATCAGTCTGATGCAATTCCTCGCTTGCAAGAAACATATTCCCATGTTCATTTTCAAAATGATTGTGACTAGAATGTCCACCACGATGACTTCCTCTGCCTCGAGAATTCCCTCGATTGCTACTGGATTGACTGCCTTAGTCGTACTGCTTCTTGCGGCAATCTCTTTCATAGTGTCCAAACTTGTGACAATAGTTGCATTGAATGTTTGACACATTGGTGGATGCATTCCCTCGTCCTTGAAATCTTCCTCAGTTGGAATGATTTCCTCTTAATTTGTTGATTCGGATGATGCTGATGTTGATGTTGATTCTGACTATGATTTTGTTGATGATGACCACTTTTCTTGTATGATCTACCTATGCCTTTGCCTTTGCCTCTGCTTCTGTCTGAAGCTGTGAATGCTTGATCATTAGAATGACCTTTACATGCTTGGATTGCTTGAGTCCTGAGTTCTTTACCAAGTAGAACTGACTGAAGTTCTTCCAGTGTTAGAAGTTGTCGTTGGATGGCAATACTCTGGACTAGATTCTCGTATCCCTCTCCTAGTCCATTCAAGATTACTTGAACCATTTTTGCAGGGTTCATAGTCTCTCCTACTACTACAAGTTGATTGTTGTCTTCTATGTGGAGTACATAAGCATGACCGATTTCACTGCTATTGCGAAAACTCTGGTTGATCTGATTTCTTAGGGTGAGAATCCTGGATGTGTTCTTGGACTCGTAGAGAGCTGTGAACATATCCCATGCTTCTTTTGATGTCTTGACTGTGTTGAGTTGTCCTAGCATGACCTCTTGCACATTTTGCTTGATCAGATGATAAGTGTACTTGTCTTTCTTATCCCATTCCACTTGAGCTCTCGGGCAATGGCAGGATCTGCTACTAGTGCGAAAACTATTTGTGTAGATGTAGATCCTGATGTAGATCCCGTTGCTGGTGCTGTGACAACAGATGGAGTAGAGCTACTTGTGGCTCGATCGTCCACCAATGGTCTAGGTGCAGACCCATCGACATACTCCCATTTGTCCTAAAGCACAAGAATGGTCTCCATTCAGTATTTCCATGTATCGTAATTGGAGTTGTCTAACTTAATAGATGCCTCCAGATTGAGGTTGCTAGACGACATGGTGCAAGAAATGTACTCAAAAGTGTCGTGGAGATCTCTGTATGAATCAACTGCAAATACATTGAATATGCCAAGTGAAATCTCTGAACCGTTGGTGAAGATAGAACTCCAGTATATAAAATTTGATCTATATTACAAGGCTTGTAGCCAAGAGGCTTTACAAGGCTGAAATGATGTGCATGATGCCGTGAGATAGCCGAATAGGCTTTACAATGGTGGCATGTGTGTGTGAAATCAGATGCTATCGGCCCACTGAAACAATTTGCAATGCCTCTGAACTTTGAAGTCTGCTCACTGAACTGATGAATTTAAGGTTTCAAGTAATGTAATGATGTGAAACCATATGTGAGCGTATGGACTGACTCCGAGTAGGTACTAGTCGGGAATTTCGAGCATGGCTTAGATTGGCAACTTGGGGAAATTCAAAGCGTGCCCTCTATGGCAATCTAGTCTACTCTGATCTAGATCTAAACCAACCATCGATCGATGAAAGAATAGCAAATAATTCCTTTTCTTTTGTTCTTTTTAAGTGCTAGGTCAGCTGCATCGATGTAGAGGCAAATGTGCATGAAGGAAGTGGTTTTGTTGGCGAGGCTCAAATGTGAGTATAACTTGCACTAAAATGTGCGTGTGATGTTACGAGCATGTAGAGCACAAAAAAACAAGTGACTTTCCTTTTTGGAGCGCCCTCAAATTCTTCCTAGATCAAGAGATATGACTTGATCTAGGTGGAGGTGCAAAAGGAGTGCAAATGGTGCTCAATGATGATGTGTTACTATGAGTCACATGCAGTGATGATGTGGCACTATGCCTAGAAAGAGGTGTTCCAGTGGAGCTCTGTGCTGAGGTGGCAGGAGTGGTCACATGAAGTGACTGTGAAGCACTGTGTGCCTGCAGAGGTCAGTGCTGACTGGAGAAGAGTTGAGGTGGCACTGCTAAGGTGGCACTGTTGATGTGGTAGAGGTGATGTGGCAATGATGATGTGGTTGATGATGTGGCACTAATGACATGGCTTGATGATGTGGCACTGATGATGTGGCAATGGTGACGTGGACTATTGATGTGGCTGATGACGTAGCCAGATGACATGGCTTTCTTACGTGGCACTGATGATGTGGTAGCTGAGCTGGCAGGGGTGACCTGATAGATAAGGTCTACCACGTGGCTAGTCCTTGACCAAGCCCTAGGGTATGGTGACCCTGAGGATAAGGTGATTAAGGTAACTGCCACGTGTTGTAAGGAGGACAACCGAAATCTTTTGAGATTCTGATGGAATCTCAAAGATTTTGTCTTCTTCTTTGTTGGAGCTCTGCGATGAGACGTTGATGGTGCTGTGCTATGGCTCGCCTTTGCTACGACTTGTTGGAACATGCTTGGAGCTCTGGAGCACTGGCTAGTGCTACAGTCTGGAGGGAAGGCTTAGCAGTTATAGAAGAGGCTTGTCGCGATGGCCTTAGAGCTAGCGTAGCCTTCCCGTAGGAGGCTACAGTCGGTGTGACTATGAAGGCGTTGGGTTTCAGAGAAAAGGCTAAACCGCAGAGGCTTGTGAAAGGAGGCACTTGGTCGTATGGCAGCCTTTGCGGAGCAGTCGGATTTGCTTCAGGGTCGTGGTCTGTTTGCTGGTCATCAAGGAGCCCATAGAAGGTGAGCTACTTTGAAGTGCTGGCCGTCAGAGGCCGTTGGAATCATTGGAGGCCGTAGCCCATGAGTGAGTCGGTTGCAGAGTCGAGTGTTGGCTTTTGGCAGAGCTATTGGAGGCTATGGTGGCCGATCGTGAGCCTTCGGTGGACTGCCTTAGAGGTGCTAGGAGCTGCTATTGCAATTCCGTTCAGATGGGTAGCTTTGTTGTTAGTTTGTTCTATTGGTCGAGGGAGCTCGTAGAAAGGAGCCGTAGCTAGCTGGAGTACTAGCTGAGTCGAAGTTGTGGCTGAAGCAGAGAATGATCTCACCATTGAAGAGCTAATATTTAGCTAGGAGATAGAAGGCCATGGGTGCCCGTCTGAAGGCCTGGAGATTATTGTTGGAGAGGAAGCTCTATAGAGGTGGGAGAGCTTTGTCATTTGCTGAATCTTCCTTGTTGCATCTTGAGTCGTTGGTGATGATCTGTTGTAGATGGTCAACTGGTTGCCTGTATGGCTTGTAAGAGTCAGTGAAGAGCAGAGCCATGTAGCTTGAGTAGCTAGGCACCTATCTTGTTGCAGGTGCTTGTAGCATGGAGTTGGAGCTCACCTCAGGAGCTTTTTGATAGGGATGGTCGTTGAAGGAGCTTTGTTGGAGAGGCTTAGCTTTGGAATCAACCTTTCTTTCTCTTTCTCATAGATCTCTCAAAACCTCTCTCTCAAAGACTAAGATCTAGATCTCTCTCTCTCTCATAAACAAGAAATACTCTCTTTCTCAAGAAATGAAATCTCTCAAGAACTCAAAGAAAGAATAATGGATGGAAATTTCCTCTCAATGGACGGAATTCTTTCATCAAAGAAGAAGTTCTCTCAACGGAAGAGAACACTCGATCTCTCTCTCACACTCTCAAGGATCACAATGTCTCAGCGGAAGACAAAGGAGCTCTGATACCATGACAAAATATGAAGAGGGGAGAGCAGAAGAGTGGAGATGAGGAGAGAGGGCACAGCTAGAGAGCACACCACAAATGACTAACTGTACACTAGATTTAGTTGAAAAAATAGAATATATACAAACCCTTTTAGGGTTAGGGTTAGGGGATCTAACCCTTTCCTTTATAGCACTCTATAAGATTAGTGCTATGCACATATGATCACATGATGGTGCTATGCACACATGATCACATGATGTTGAGCATGAACTCTCAACACTTCACACTATACAAAATGTGAAGCATATCAATGCATGATGCAAGGTCTTCATATTGCTAATATGGTGCACTTTTTTCTTTCTAGGTATGTGAGCTCAAAGGAAATAGATCCCACCACGCTTGAGGATGCTCGACTTATGTTAGTGGAGGTGGTTTGTTTAGTGGATGAGACCTTTCCATGTTTTATTCTCACAAGCCAACTACATCTCGTAGTGCATTTGGTGGATGAGATTGCTAGATGTGGCATTGTACATGCACGATGGTTGTTCTTCCTCAAGTGCTTTATGAAGACCATGAAAGGTTTCATGAGGCAAAATGCAAGGCCCAAAGGTAGCATGACGGAGGGTTGGTTGGTACAAGAGTCACTTGTATATATTTTTGAGTTTCTTGTTGATGTGGATAGCTCTCTCCCACGACTATGGAGAGATGATGAAGACCTAAGGATGACCTCTATTGTGCCTCAAGGGAAAAGATGGAGAAAAGTAATGGACAGGGAGTTGCTTAATAATCTAAACCTCTATTGCATGCTTAATAGTGATGTAATGAAAAGATGGGTGACAAGATATGAAAATGCACAAGGAGACAGGGCCCTCTTTCGTACACACCACGAATCTCATGTGCCTACCATGAGCATCTAAGAGCACTTCCAAAGGATATTCATGTGGATTGGCTACTTGATGAAATGGAGAAAGCAAAGAGAGATAAGGGGATGCATATCACAATGGAAGAATGGGAGTATGCCAGAGGATTCATGCAAAAAGTCGGTATATAGAATGTTATGCATAAGTTAGGAGCTTTCAACAATTCAGATTGCTTCTTCAATTGATTTTGTCTTGGTGTAGTATACTATGTTCAATGCTATATGTTGTGAGGGCAAGCATTTTTAGACACAACAGATTGATGATAAGAGAAACACACAAGGTTGTAACGTCATTGCTAGCTTTGAGGGAGCCAATGGAGCCATGGATGATTATTGTGGCATAATCCAAGATATCATTAAGCTTGACTTTTGGCACTTCTTTGTGTATGTTTTGGATGTTAAGTGATTTAAGAATGTGGTGGAAAGAGGACCTAATGCAACAATCAAATGCCATGCAAGTGGCTTTGTAACGATTGACTCCACAAAGTTTTGGCAAAGCAAGAAGGACACACTAGTACTACTGCAACAATGTGAACAGGTACTGTACACATATATAAAAATACTCACTTTTAATATTTGATACCTTTCATGCAAGGAAAAAAAAATGTTTTTATTTGTCTTTGAATTAGGTTGTCTATCAAACAATGGTTGATAGTAATAGGTGGCACGTCATACCTATTACGCCATGTTCCAAAGTGATGTATAGTACATTTACTAATATGGAGTGAATGGAGGATGATCGTGGGCATGGAGGTGATGATGATCATGATACAAGAGAGGAGGAGGATCATGAGATAGGAGATATAGATATTCAGGCCACTACCCATGAGGACAAGCCATTGATGATGTTGATTTCGATGAGCATAGTAGCACAAGTAGTAGTGGGCTGAATGTATTTGTAGATCTCCACATTGTTTTGGATATTTACGTAGAAAGTTTGGCACGGGTTGATCTCATTGAGGATGAGACTAAACCATAGCCCATCATTGATATTGGCAAAACTATTTTATATATTGTCTCATTCTCCTCACCTCACTTAATTTTTGTATATGTGCATTTGCCAAAAAGCATATTATTGTGTGTGACATGTGGATAGCATTGATATGTTTTTAAAATTATGTGCTTTGGTAATCATGGGAAATGTTTGGAAAGAAGTGATGCACATTTATTAGCTTGCAGCAAAATTTTACTCTCTGTTGCACATTTATAAATGCATCTAAGTATGCATCTAAAACACAATGTAGATGCAATGTTAGACGCATTAATAACCACGCCATTAGATGCACTAATCGATGTGTCGTGCCCATATTTTCACTAATTTTATTTGTTCCTATAGACGCACCCGCTATTTTGCATGTCTATCAGGCGTGTCTATAGTTGCTTTGTCTTGTTTTGATAGCATTGTGCCAAATCGTGTCCTATAAAGTTTAAATGTGCACATTTTTTAGAAATTCCTAGCAATCATGCACTGGGAAACATGTGGATCCACAATGATTTTTTATGGGGATGTTTGGCATCCATGGTTAAACATAACGAAAATTGGCAGGCCTCTAAATGATGATGATACATAGATTCGTGCTGGGCGTTATTGCATTTAGACTAGCATGAGGCTTTGTTTTAGGGTGTGTATCCCTTTTTTTATAGCATCTTTAATTGATGAATTTTTGACAGGGTAAGCCCAGATGGGCCATTGTTTGCTTGGCTGTAGCCATTTTTGGTGAGGTTTATGGAATTTTCTATATATAGGTATCTTGCATGACCCATAGCTTATGCATTGCTCAACGGAATTCGGCAACTTTTGTCTTCAGCTTGTAGTACACATTCCAAACTTGAACATGAGACCAAAAAATTATGTAATAAGGATTTGGAATGAGACTGTCGCTACAATATTCAGCTCTACTTCTACCCTTGGCATGCTTTCACTAACTAGCCCTTTCCCACCTATCATTATATTACATTTTTACGTAAATAATTCTATTAAGAGTTGAAGATAACCTAAGTAACGAGGATCTTGAATTGAAACTAGTGATCACTAATTAGTAGTGGGAATTGTTAGAAGTCATGCATGTAATTAAATGCCAGCATAGTGACTAATTTCCACCATCATTATTATAAGTTTCCATGTTCCAATTAAGCCAATTAATCCAATTTCCTATAGCAGCACGGTTGTAGAATCAAACAATTAGAGTTGTACCATCATTATTATAAGTGTCCACATCCCAATTAAGCTAATAAAGTGATGCATGTCAATTGAACATCTTTCCTACATCTGCGTCGTGGCCATCATGTAGGCCTGGTGGTTGTAATTGAGTTCCAAAACCAAACAAGCAAGGAGATTTCCTCCACCATGGTGGGTAGAATTAGAGATGCACCATCTTTTGCTTGTGCCATCTTGCCTCTTGTTTAAGCCTTCCATCCTCTCCTACTTACTCCTTGCACTCCTCCTTACTCATTGCAATTCTTTCACACAGAAAGAAAAAATACTTACTCTTTGCAATCCTTGCATCTCTCAAGCTTTGTCCTTGCAACTTTTGCTTCTAGTATTAATGATGGGAGTCTCAGAGGCACACTTCAAGGTCCATTACCCTCCATCCATCTCCTTTGTGACATCCAGTGGTTCTACTGCTTTAGCAATCATGGAATGTGACATGTAATTCGCCCACTACTCTCTCCAACACCGTATTGGGAAATTTGGGAATCTCCCAAGTTCCATTTTAGACTTCCCAAATTCCCCAATATAGATTTTTCTCATATAGAAGATACAAAACATAAACCAAAGTAATAAATCAATCAATAGCTTTTCACCATGTACTTAGAAATTGTGCACATCTTCTGGATTTCATAGAGAAAAGTAGTGGACTTACATTTGCATTTGAGCAAAAACTACACTGCATGGTCAAATAAAATCGCACATGATCGGACTTCACACACTAAGCGGTAGTGGATAAGTGTTACTTTGTTCGGTCATCGAAGGAGCTTCGTTGGAGAGGCTTAGCTTTGGAATCAACCTTTCTTTCTCTTTCTCATAGATCTCTCAAAACCTCTCTCTCAAAGACTAAGATCTAGATCTCTCTCTCTCTCATAAACAAGAAATACTCTCTTTCTCAAGAAATGAAATCTCTCAAGAACTCAAAGAAAGAATAATGGATGGAAATTTCCTCTCAATGGACGGAATTCTTTCATCAAAGAAGAAGTTCTCTCAACGAAAGAGAACACTCGATCTCTCTCGATCTCTCTCTCACACTCTCAAGGATCGCAATGTCTCAGCGGAAGACAAAGGAGCTCTGATACCATGACAAAATATGAAGAGGGGAGAGCAGAAGAGTGGAAATGAGGAGAGAGGGCACAACTAGAGAGCACACCACAAATGACTAACTGTACACTAGATTTAGTTGAAAAAATAGAATATATACAAACCCTTTTAGGGTTAGGGTTAGGGGATCTAACCCTTTCCTTTATAGCACTCTATAAGGTTAGTGCTATGCACATATGATCACATGATGGTGCTATGCACACATGATCACATGATGTTGAGCATGAACTCTCAACACTTCACACTATACAAAATGTGAAGCATATCAATGCATGATGCAAGGTCTTCATATTGCTAATATGGTGCACTTTTTTCTTTCTAGGTATGTGAGCTCAAAGGAAATAGATCCCACCACGCTTGAGGATGCTCGACTTATGTCAATGGAGGTGGTTTGTTTAGTGGATGAGACCTTTCCACGTTTTATTCTCACAAGCCAACTACATCTCGTAGTGCATTTGGTGGATGAGATTGCTAGATGTGGCATTGTACATGCACGATGATTGTTCTTCCTCAAGTGCTTTATGAAGACCTTGAAAGGCTTCATGAGGCAAAATGCAAGGCCCAAAGGTAGCCTGGGGGAGGGTTGGTTGGTACAAGAGTCACTTGTATATATTTTTGAGTTTCTTGTTGATGTGGATAGCTCTCTCCCACGACTATGGAGAGATGATGAAGACCTAAGGATGACCTCTATTGTGCCTCAAGGGAAAAGATGGAGAAAAGTAATGGACAGGGAGTTGCTTAATAATCTAAACCTCTATTGCATGCTTAATAGTGATGTAATGAAAAGATGGGTGACAAGATATGAAAATGCACAAGGAGATAGGGCCCTCTTTCGTACACACCACGAATCTCATGTGCCTACCCTTTTTATAGATAAGGGACTTTCAATATAGGCCTTGAACGCACGTGATATAGAGGGTTTATACATAGTGACCCCCCCGAGTGCCTACCATGAGCATCTAAGAGCACTTCCAAAGGATATTCATGTGGATTGGCTACTTGATGAAATGGAGAGAGCAAAGAGAGATAAGGGGATGCATATCACAATGGAAGAATGGGAGTATGCTAGAGGATTCATGCAAAAAGTCGGTATATAGAATGTTATGCATAAGTTAGGAGCTTTCAACAATTCAGATTGCTTCTTCAATTGATTTTGTCTTGGTGTATTATACTATGTTCAATGCTATATGTTGTGAGGGCAAGCATTTTTAGACACAATGGATTGATGATAAGAGAAACACACAAGGTTGTAACGTCATTGCTAGCTTTGAGGGAGCCAATGGAGCCATGGATGATTATTGTGGCATAATCCAAGATGTCATTAAGCTTGACTTTTGGCACTTCTTTGTGTATGTTTTGGATGTTAAGTGATTTAAGAATGTGGTGGAAAGAGGACCTAATGCAACAATCAAATGCCATGCAAGTGGCTTTGTAATGATTGACTCCACAAAGTTTTGGCAAAGCAAGAAGGACACACTAGTACTACTGCAACAATGTGAACAGGTACTGTACACATATATAAAAATACTCACTTTTTAATATTTGATACCTTTGATGCAAGGGAAAAAACATGTTTTTATTTGTCTTTGAATTAGGTTGTCTATCAAACAATGGTTGATAGTAATAGGTGGCACGTCATACCTATTACGCCATGTTCCAAAGTGATGTATAGTACATTTACTAATATGGAGTGAATGGAGGATGATCGTGGGCATGGAGGTGATGATGATCATGATACAAGAGAGGAGGATGATCATGAGATAGGAGATATAGATATTCAGGCCACTACCCATGAGGACAAGCCATTGATGATGTTGATTTCGATGAGCATAGTAGCACAAGTAGTAGTGGGCTGAATGTATTTGTAGATCTCCACATTGTTTTGGATATTTATGTAGATAGTTTGGCACGGGTTGATCTCATTGAGGATGAGACTAAACCATAGCCCATCATTGATACTGGCAAAACTATTTTATATATTGTCTCATTCCCCTCACCTCACTTAATTTTTGTATATGTGCATTTGCCAAAAAGCATATTATTGTGTGTGACATGTACATAGCATTGATATGTTTTTAAAATTATGTGCTTTGGTAATCATGGGAAATGTTTGGAAAGAAGTGATGCACATTTATTAGCTTGCAGCAAAATTTTACTCTCTGTTGCACATTTATAAATGCATCTAAGTATGCATCTAAAACACAATGTAGATGCAATGTTAGACGCATTAATAACCATGCCATTAGATGCACTAATCGATGTGTCATGCCCATATTTTCACTAATTTTATTCGTTCCTATAGACGCACCCGCTATTTTGCATGTCTATCAGGCGTGTCTATAGTTGCTTTGTCTTGTTCTGATAGCATTGTGCCAAATCGTGTCCTATAAAGTTTAAATGTGCACATTTTTTAGAAATTCCTAGCAATCATGCACTGGGAAACATGTGGATCCACAATGATTTTTTATGGGGATGTTTGGCATCCATGGTTAAACATAACGAAAATTGGTAGGCCTCTAAATGATGATGATACATAGATTCGTGCTGAACGTTATTGCATTTAGACTAGCATGAGGCTTTGTTTTAGGGTGTGTATCCCTTTTTTTATAGCATCTTTAATTGATGAATTTTTGACAGGGTAAGCCCAGATGGGCCATTGTTTGCTTGGCTGTAGCCATTTTTGGTGAGGTTTATGGAATTTTCTATATATAGGTATCTTGCATGACCCATAGCTTATGCATTGCTCAACGGAATTCGGCAACTTTTGTCTTCAGCTTGTAGTACACATTCCAAACTTGAACATGAGACCAAAAAATTATGTAATAAGGATTTGGAATGAGATTGTCGCTACAATATTCAGTTCTACTTCTACCCTTGGCATGCTGTCACTAACTAGGCCTTTCCCACCTATCATTATAGTACGTTTTTACGTAAATAATTCTACTAAGAATTGAAGATAACCTAATTAACTAGGATCTTGAATTGAAACTAGTGATCACTAATTAGTAGTGGGAATTGTTAGAAGTCATGCATGTAATTAAATGCCAGCATAGTGACTAATTTCCACCATCATTATTATAAGTTTCCATGTTCCAATTAAGCCAATTAATCCAATTTCCTATAGCACGGTTGTAGAATCAAACAATTAGAGTTGTACCATCATTATTATAAGTGTCCACATCCCAATTAAGCTAATTAAGTGATGCATGTCAATTGAACATCTTTCCTACATCTGCGTCGTGGCCATCATGTAGGCCTGGTGGTTGTAATTGAGTTCCAAAACTAAACAAGCAAGGAGATTTCCTCCACCATGGTGGGTAGAATTAGAGATGCACCATCTTTTGCTTGTGCCATCTTGCCTCTTGTTTAAGCCTTACATCCGCTCCTTTTTACTCCTTGCACTCCTCCTTACTCCTTGCAATCCTTTCACACAGAAAGAAAAAATACTTACTCTTTGCAATCCTTGCATCTCTCAAGCTTTGTCCTTGCAACTTTTGTTTCTAGTATTAATGATGGGAGTCTCAGAGGCACACTTCAAGGCACTTGAACATATATTGGATGCAAGGGATTATGGGAAAATGTCACAGAATCTTAGGAGGCACATCAAAATTTTTGAGATCTACTCTATATCTTGCCTTGCCACAAGTAGGACACTCTCTTTCCTCCTTAGGTGGTCCACGAAACAGAATGCAATCATTGACACATGCATGGATGCACTTGTAATCCAACCCTCTAAGAGAGGTCACATGTTGCCTTGCCATATCTCTTGATGTCGGTAATTTATTCTCCCTTTGAAGAATTTTAGACAATAACCTGCACGTGAAGACCATAAATGAGAAAAAGTATTCCAGTAATTAACCCACAATCATAATTCACCATGTTTGCAAAATAGAAATTAGAGCTTACTGGAGTAATGCATTCAAACTTGCATTGCTTCGTCTGCAAGTTTAGCACCTCAAAGAAGGCACGTAGAACAAATAATGTGCACCCCTCAAACACTCGTATCGATGCTGCAGTAAAAAGATCGTCCTGCTTCATGCTATCATCCATACCTAAGGATTGATGGGAAAATAAATCTTGCACCATATCATCAAACACCTCCTCCTCCACGGCCTCATGAGGTAATGATGGAGGACTACTATCACCATCACTCCATCCATCCATAACGGTCCCTCCTAAAGATCAAACTTCATATCATCGACGCTTCACCTCCTCATGACAAGCATACCGCAACATATGCGGGTGTGGCACTGCATCTTGTATCAAATTAGAAAAGGATCATATATCAAACACTTGAATACCCATAGGTATTATTAACTAGAAAAGAATTCAATGCATGAGGCTAGACGCTAGGCATGGCGACGCTCGAGGGCCATGGAGGAAAAGGGAACATGAGGGAAGAAGCGTTAACATAGGTGGGGAAAAAAATTAAGAGGGGTGGGAATGAAGAGGGGGATTATGGCACAAGGGGGAAGGAAGAGGGGGAAGAGGAGCATGTACATGATGGGAGGTGGAATGTAGAGATGGAGACATCAAGGGAAGAGAGTCATGCTTTATTGGAAAGATGGGGTGGCTTTACAAGAATGAGCGTATTCCATCAAGGAATAGCCCCCTCCTTTTATATCCAAGAGAGGGGGTCTCTCCCAATAAATGCATCCTCCCACATGCATGGTGTGTGTGGAAGAGTCTCCCATGTGGGCTAGGCAGTTACGCACTCTCAATTGTGTGTGACAACCCTTTGCCTCATCTTTCCACATACATCAACCCCCATATCCCAAGTATAAGATGCTCCCTTGGTCTCGTCCCAATTTTATAATATGTTCAAACATCTAGGAGGACAAGTGGAGGGTTGGCATAAGGAATCTTGCCACCTCATCTTACTTTCCCATTATTTAACTTGCATTCTTGGACTTGCTACACCCCCCCCCCCCACATGGGCCTATCCTACATGGAGGGAATAATCCAATATAATATCCATCTCCACCTATTTTATATTACTTCTCCCATGGTCCTTGGGCCATATCTCACTAAATGCAGGCATGGAACTGCCTAGGTAGAGGGGTGGTGCATGGAGGACCCATGCCACCTTATCATTTTATATTATTACTACCATGGATTATGTACAACACACCTTATGGGTCCTCTTACATGGAGGGGTGGCACATGGTCATGCCCTGCCACCTCAACCCTGGGCCTTATGCACACCATATTTTATTGTACTATTGTCACACATACAAGCACACACACATATTTATACCTTTAACTTTGGTCAAATTTATCCATAACAGTTCCCCCCCCAGGCAGGGAATGCACAACATTTTCATGCCTAGGACCATCATGCACAAAGAAGGGCTTCAGATAACACTTGTTGATCACCTTCTTGCCATATGGCTCATACAACTCCTGAACTTGTACAGACCCATTGCTACGTTCCTTGATGACTTTTTATGGACCAATCCACAGTGGCAAGAACTTCCTATCCATTTGGTGGTCCAATCTATTATCAAAGCATAGCACAACATCCCCCTTAGCAAAGTGTCTTTGCCATCCCTTGTGAATTTTAGCATCCAAGCGGGCCTTTTGTCGATTCTTTTGGATCTCTGTTTGATGTAGTGCAAGGCATCGGGTTTCATCTAACTTCTCAAGTTGTATCAACCTGGCCTCTACATGTTCATCTTTTGTCATCCTCTGTTCTTGTGCCAATCTCAAGGCTGGAATCTCTATCTCTAGGGATAAAACTGCCTCAGTACCGTACACACTCAAAAGGAGTGTGGCCTGTAGACATTTTATGAGTGATGTTGTAAGCCCACATAGATTTAGTGACCTTGTGATCCCACTAGCTCTTGTTCCCTGAGGCCATTTTTCCCATGGATTTACAAAGGAGGCCATTGGTCTGCTCCGTTTGTCCCATGGATGCTGGATAATAGATGCTAGAAGTGCGATGATCAATACCCATGCGATCCATGAGCAACTCCACTGCTTCATTTAAGAATGGACTCCCATGGTCATATACTATTTCCATGGGTGTCCCAAACCTTGTGCAGATACATTCAAATATGAAATTCGAAATCGCCTTACCAGTTGCAGTGGGGAGGGCGATAGCTTCAACCCACTTAGTGACATACTGAGTGGCTACCAAAAGATACTTCTTTTTGCGGGCAATCATGGATAGGGGCCCAACAAAATCTATTCCCCACTTCTGAAACGGATGGATGGACATCACTGGGTGATGTCGCCTAGGACGCAAATCCTTCCTACCAAAGAATTGGCATGGTTCACAAGTTTTGCAATACATAGTGACATCCTTGAACAAGGTCAGCCAATAGTACCTAGAATGTAAAATCTTCTTAGCTGTATAGTCACCGGCATAGTGGCCTCCACAAAATCCATCATGATAATGCTTCAATACCTTAGGTACTTCATTTGTATCAATGGCCCATCTTAGTACCCCATCCAGGCCTTGACGGTATAACACCCCATCAAAGAGAGTGTAGTGCCTACTATCTCTATGAATTTTCTTTCTCTCATAGCTAGTACTTTTTGGAGGAAAGGAGAAAGTGGTCAGAAACCTGTAGATTCCACCATACCATGGATCCCCAACCTCTATGGCTGCTACAAGGGTTACATCGAGGCACTCCTCTAAATCAATCAAAGCATTCTTCAAGTTGGAACAACCCCCTTTTACAATTTTGAAAGAAAAATCATATTCTTGTAAAACTACCAACCATTTGGCCAATCGGCCCATGGGATTTGGTGATTGAAGAACCTGCTTTGCAAGACCATTGCTACAGATTATAATGAAGGACTTTCCAGCAACATAATGCTTAAATTTCTCAATGCAGAACACCAAAGACAAAGCATGCTTGTCAGCCTCAGAGTAGCATCGTTCAGTTTTGAGCAATTGTCGAGAAGCAAATCGAACGGGATACATGAACCGATCCTCCCCTTGTTGGAGAAGAATACCCGCCAAAGTGTACTCACCAAACCCAGGATTGATATAGAAAATCTTTGACCAATTAGGATTGCATAGAATGGGTTCTGAAGCCAGAGCACTCTTGATTTGTACAAACCCATGATCATAATCCTCATCCCAAGAGAAATCAACTCCATCTTTTAATAGCATAGTCATGGGTTGTGTCAAAGTAGCATATTGATCAATGAAGCGGTGATAGTATCCTACTATATTGACAAATGAGCATACTTGATGTTTGGTTGTTGGCAGGGAGAGCTTGAGGATAGCTTCTACCTTCTCAGGGTCAGGCTTGGCACCCTCAGATGAGACAATATGTCCCAATAACCTCCCTTGAGTGGCTCCAATGGTGCATTTATAAGGGTTGAGGCTATGATTCGCATCATTCACCCTTTGGAAGGCCAACCTAGCCTTCATGATGTGCTCCTTACATGCCGATAATATACATAAATCATCTAAAAAAACCTCCAAGAAAACCCCCAAATAAGGAGCAAACTGAGGCCAAATGGCATTACTTTGAATGCAAATGTCCCTCGAGGTGTGGCAAATGTGGTTTTAAGCACATCCTCCTCAGCAATTCTGATTTGATAAAACTCGAAGTAACCATCACAGAAACTATACATCTCATGACCACTTACCTTCTCAAGAATGAGGTCTTGAAAGGAAAGAGGATGATGGTCCCTCTTGGTGGCTGCATTGAGTTTTTTATAGTCGATGCAGACCCGCCACTTGTTGTTTTTCTTTGGGGTGACTACCACTGGCGAAACCCATTCAGTATTGTGAACCGAAACAATAAACCCATCTTCTATAAGCTTTTGCAACTCTAAGCACAAAGCATCAGTCTGTAGGGGCCCTAATCTCTGATACCTCTAAGCCACTGGCTTAGCATCAGTCAACTCTATCTTGTGTTCTATGGCAGTCACATGGCAAAGGTGGTGGTAGCTAGTTGCGACGAGGTCAGGGAAATCTTTGAACATTTTTAGGAACTCATCATTCTCACTCGGAGTGAGGTCAGTGGAAAGCATAGATTCAAGCTGTTGAGGACTAGCTGTTACCTTTTCTGCAAGTGGCGAGGTTGGAGACACCCCCATCATGTAAAGTTCCTCCTCTGAGAACTCCTCCCTGTTTGATTCTTCCATTGATTCAGACACTGAGGATGAGAGACACTACAAGGCATAGGCCATTTTTCGACAAAAATACCGACGCTTTTTACATTAAATTTTTTTTTTTCACGGGTGCAAACGTCGCTATAAGTGTCGCTAAAAGCGTCGAAAAAGGACCGTCGCTATAAAGCATTGCTATATAGCGACACTTAAAACGTCGCTATATAGCGACACTGTTAATCGTCGCTATATAGCGACACTAGTAAATGTTGCTATATAGCGACGATTAACAGAACTAAAAAAAAAGGGTTAGTGGGGCTAAATAGGGCTTCCTTTTGGCCCTGTTTAGCCCCACTAATCCTTTTTTTTTTTTGGTAATTACAAAACAAAGTTTTTTTATAACAAAATTTCCCTTGCGAAAAGGGTGATACAAAATCGCTCTTGTGAAATGATGAGCAACAAAAGCATATACATGTCGGACATATACAACATTGTTTGTAACAAAATTACCCTTTTGAAAGGGCGATACAAAATTGCTCAAACAAGCAGATATACAAAATGCTACTACCACTACTACTCATCCGAATCCGAATCATCCTCATCTTGTTGGCCTGTTCCTTAGTCCTTGACACTTGCGTCTTCTCCCTCGTCCTCGCCACTTGCGTCTGATCCTTGGCCCTGTTGATCGCTCGCCTCCGATGATGGGACGCTTGAGCTTTGACCCTAAGAGTGAACCATATAAATCAAAAATTAGATTGGAACTTAAATTAAAAAGTGAGATTACAAGTAGGAGTAAACTTATACCGTGCGAGCAGCCACCTCAGCCCAATCGACTGTTGCTCCCATTGCCTCTTGCTCAATGAACCACGGCTTTGTTCCTATCCGAAATGCGCATCGCGTCTCTGCATCTGTAGGAAGACGACCCATCGCAGCTTGCTGTGGATCCAATTTACGAGAGTTAGAGTTAGCTAAAGTGCATGTAATATGTAGTAAAACAAATAGAACAATACATTAAATGAGAAGTAGACTTACCACAGTTGCCTCGAATGCATACTGTCTGCCTGCACCAAAGTGCGAAGTACCTATGACATCCAGCCATCTCTTTGCAGCCCTCCTCTGACCCTCGAACAATTCAGGATGGTCCCTATGTTGCTTCTTGAAGTACTTCCAATCAGCTTTGTCTACCCAGCTGGGTTTAGCCAACCCCTTTGTGATGGAAGTACGCAAGGTTGATCTACGATGCTTCAAGACCAAACCCATGCGCTCTCGCATATAATCATCATTAAACTCCACATTTGGCAGATTAGGGTATCTTTGTTTTAACTCATCGATGACCGCCTGCTTCTTTTGGGCATCTTGATACCGCCAATTGGTATTTATGCCGCTCTTGAAGTGATGACTCATCAACCTCCTCATGGCGGCCATCACTGCTTTGCCCTTTTTATCTTCTATTATCTCTCCGGCAGATGTGATTTGATAGGAGAGATCCCTTGATGAGTAAGGAGGACTGACGGTAGCAGAGTCTGAAGGAGTGGAAGCCGCGCGAGCGCTTCTGGAGCGAGGAGTAGCAGTGGGAGTAGGAGAGGGAAAGGGACTTGACTGATATTGTGTCTTCGGACCAAGTGGAGACCTAAAGGAGCATGAGTGTGCTGACTCGTCTACATCTCTCGAGTCAGCACAACATGAGCCGCCCGTCCTACTCTTCCTTCCCTTGCGGGAGGCATGCGCATGTGATGATCCCACGGTCGAAGGGGAACGAGGGGACGGCTGGGCAGTACGTCCACCCACCATCAGTGTAGGGGAGGGAATTGCTGAGGTCCTTTGAGATAGCAGAGAGAAGAATCTCGTTGCCTCCTCATCGCTCATCTGCACTACAAACTCGTCGGGACTCCTGAAAAGCCATGCACGGCTAGCAAAAGAGTTCCCCGAGGGGTAGTCGCAGTGCTACGTGGAAGAGGAGTCGGACCAGGGGTAGTCGTAGTGCTAGGTCCGAGAGGAGTCGGGTCCTCGGGGTAGTTGCTTACACCGGTCCCATGTGCAAACATTGCTGCACTCAATTCAGGCATGTCCGCATCCAGCATAAACATCCTACCTTTCTTCTTTCCTTTTGCTATCAAGCGACCATTATTTTTCATATCCTCAACAAAACATCCATGAGGATTGAATCTGACCTGCAAGCCTTGCTCAACCATTTGACCAACAGAAACCAGGTTCTTGGTGATGTTTGGGACATGAAATACATCAGACAAGTATTTCTTTTTCCCATCCTGCATAGACAAAGTAATTTTTCCAATCTGCACAATAGGATGTGCAATATCATCACCAGTCTCCACAAATCCTGGTTTTTCCATTTTCCTTGCATCCTGCATCCATTCAGCATGACCTGTCATGTGGTTTGACGCACCTGAGTCAACATACCACACATCATTGCTTTCTTCTGCACTTGTCACAGAATTTGTCATATGCTGTACCATAAACAAATGCTCATTTCTGTCATCACCCTGTCTACTAGAGGATGCATAATTGCCTTGCTGCAATTTTCCATTCATAATGTCATTCTGCTTTTTGTAGCAGTCTTTAGCCATATGCCCCATTTTACCAC
This sequence comes from Dipteris shenzhenensis, assembly GCF_047967505.1. Classification (NCBI taxonomy): domain Eukaryota; kingdom Viridiplantae; phylum Streptophyta; class Polypodiopsida; order Gleicheniales; family Dipteridaceae; genus Dipteris; species Dipteris shenzhenensis. Next base: position 18,029,236 of record NC_141606.1, read on the forward strand.
AGTAGTAGCATTCAACATTACTATTTGCATTTTGGCCTCTCTGCCATCCACCACCACCTCTTTGGCTCCCCCTGCCTCTAGAGTTACCACGTCCTCCTGCATAGGACTGGTTTTCTTGAGTTTGCTGCATATTCTAATTTCTACCACGGCCTCCAGATCGGCCTCCTCTACCTCTGCCTCTACCCCTTCCAGCATTTGAGTAGAAGATAGTTTCTTTTGAGGTTCCTCCTGAAGAAGATGCACCACCATTTCTTTGCTCTTCAGAAATTAGAAGAGCAATCAACTCCGCAAAATCAGGAAATTTTTCACGGACGGCAATGGATGTCCGGAATTGTGCATAATCCTTTCCTAGACCATTCAAGGTCACAGAAACTAAATCGTCATCATCCACTGGCGACCCAATGGAAGCAAGTGCATCTGCAATTTTCTTCACCTTCATGTGGTAGTCATTGATGCTCATATTTTCACTCTGCACATTGTGCAGCTCCTGCTTGAGCTGCATTTTCCTGGCCTGCATATTTGTGCTGTACATTTTAGCCAAAGTATCCCATGCCACCTTTGGCGTACTTGCATCTTGAATATGCACAATCATTGAATCTGAAATATTGATAGACAGCCAGTACATAACTTTTCTGGCTCTCTCATGCCATCCTTTAAATGCCTGCATTTCCTGTTGATTGGGAACATTAGGAAGAACTGGTTCTTCTTCATTTCCTGTAATGAACTCCCAGTAGCCTTTTCCCATAAGGAAGTTCGTCATTCTAAACTTCCATGCTTGGAAGTTGTTCTTGTCAAGCTTTTTAGTGACAATCTGTGAAAGAGAATCAGACGCCATTACAGAACACTGCAAAATATTCTGTCACTGCAAAAAACACAGCTTTTGCCTCACAAGGGCAAATCTGCAAACCTGATGAAAGTGGTTTTTTTTTACCACACAGTCACTTCCTAGTGACGATTTTGCATTAACAGGCAATAAGGATGATTCTGCAACTCCCAATATCTCTACGCACAGGCATACGATGCAATTTCTGCGACAACTTTTCACCGACCTGCAGAACAGTGGTCGCACAGCAAAAACAAGGCCTTTTTCTGAGTGTCTACAGAGAACTTCCGCCTCCAAAACGGGCCCCAAAATGACCTCGAATCAGAAAAATAAAGTCACCAAGAGCTTCGCCCAGTCCTGTAGCATATAATGCCCTCTCACCACACCGCGAAGGGTGTCTCAATCTGAGACAATGCACTCTTGCACTTCCGGCTGTGCTACCTGCAGAGATTTGCTCCCAAACTCGAAAAAGGAAAGCAACACTGGTCCTCTTACCAGGACACTGCGAGCTTGGTTTGCTTTCTTGAGCTCCTTACCACGAACAAGGCTCTGATACCATGTGAAGATAGTGGGAGAGAGGGAAGGAGTCTCACTTGTAGCTTTTTCACATACACAATGGGGGAACACACACAAAGGTGGAGGCTGAAAACAGTTTTCCTCTTCTTAGTTGTGTAAGCCAAAAGAACACTATTACAAAGAAATAGAAGAACCCTATATGTGGGTCTCAAACCAAACTCAACTAACTAAGGTGGCATACTAACTGAGCCACGAACTAGTGTAGATAAGGATAGCTGTCATCCAGCTATTATTCATGGGCGGTGTACCAACCGCATCTGTAGCTAACAAGTCGGTGACATAAATGCACAACGGTCACCCTGGCATATCGCGAGTGGAGCTCGATATCTCAACATCACTGTCTTGCTCCTCTTCTTCTTCTGGTTCCATGGCACCTGGTGGCACCGGGATCTTCTCCTTAGAAGCACCAAAAGACATGTGTCATGTCTTCCAATAGCTGGCTGCATCACTCTTTCTCAACCATGGTCTCTTGAGTATGGTTGGGTAAATCCTATTTGTATCTTCAATGTCCACTACATAGAAATTAACGGTGGTGGTTAACCCATTGACAGTGATGGGCAAATCCTCAATGACTCCTAGGTGAGAGTGCTCTCAACGGAAGCAAGAACGGAAGAGGGAGAGAGAGCGAGAGAGAGAGACAGAGAGCCACACAAGTTTTGGTGGGTGCAGAACCACCCTAATCTTCTTTTTCATTCATTTATATATGTGTTTGAGTATTGTACATAACTGGGGTTAAGGCACAGTGACCTTTAACCCCCACAACCTCCCACTTAAAGGACAATGTGCCTTTAAGGGAGAACAACCAGTGAGCATACTATCCAATGCCCATCAATACACGACAATACTCAAACCGCTGACTAGGTAGACTCTTCGTCAGCATATCTGCAGGGTTATCATCTGTATGAACCTTGACAAGCTCTATGCGCTTGTCTTCAAGTACCTCCCTGATGAAATGGTACCTGACCTCAATGTGTTTGGTCTTTGCATGAAAGACTGGATTCCGTGCTAGCTGAATAGCACTCATGGAATCACTATGCAATGTCGGTACACCTGTATGAATCCCCAAATCTCCCACTAGCCGATCAAGCCATATAGCCTCCTTGCAACCCTCTGTGGCTGCAACATACTCAGCCTCTGTGGTAGACAAAGCCACGCACTTCTGTGCACGAGACATCCACGACACTGCACCACCTGCAAAGGTGAACACATAACCAGAAGTGGATCTCCTACTATCCACATGCCCTGCATAGTCTGAATCTGTGTACCCAAGTACACGCATGTCTCCTTTACCAAAACAAATGCACATCTCCTTGGTACCCTTCATGTACCTCATGATGCACTTAACTGCCTCCCAATGCCTCTTTCCTGGATTAGCCATATACCAGCTAACAACTCCCACTGCAAATGCAATGTCTGGTCTAGTAGCTATCATAGCATACATAAGACTCCCAACTGCTGATGCATAAGGAACCTTGGCCATCATGGTCCTCTCCTCATCTGATTTGGGACTATCTGTATGACTCAGTTTCACATATGGAGGCAATGGAGTACTCACTGCCTTCCCCCCCTCCATATTGAAACGCTGCAATACTTTTGTAACATACTCTTTTTGTGAAAGCCAAAGGAGTTTCCTACTCCGATCACGCGTGATGCGCATACCAAGAATATGACCTGCAAATCCCAAATCCTTCATATCAAAGGCCTCATGCAACTTGGCCTTTAAGGCATCGAGCTCATAAGTATTCTTGCTAGCCAATAGCATATCATCCACATATAGTGCCAGGATTATCAGGCTATTATCCTTAGCCCTTTTAGTGTAGAGGCAGTGATCAATTTCACTCCTTCTAAAACCCTGGGACCGAATGAAAGCATCAAACTTTTGATACCATTCTCTAGGTGCTTGCTTAAGACCATAGAGACTCTTCTTCAACTTGCAAACTAAATGCTCTTTGCCCTTTTCTTCAAAGCCTTCTGGCTGCACCATGTAAATTTCCTCATGCAAATCCCCATGCAAGAAAGCTGTCTTGACATCCATTTGCATAAGCTCCATATCCTCTACTGCCACTAGTCCAAGGATGCATCTAAGTGTGGTCATCTTCACAACCGGAGAGAATATCTCATCAAAGTCCACACCCTTCTCTTGCTTGAACCCTTTAGCAACCAAACAGGCCTTGTACCTAGGCACATCATCACCTGTGACCTTCATTTTGTAGACCCATTTACATGGCAATGCTTTCTTTCCATGTGGCAAAGAAACCAAGTCCCAAGTCTTATTCTTCATAAGTGAACTCATCTCTGATTGCATATAGCATACTCCCACTTGCGTTGATCCTCACGCATCATAGCCTCTTTGTAGCAAGAAGGCTCCCCGCAATCAGTAAGCATCACATAGTCTACCCCTGGAACAAACCTATCAGGAGGTCTAGACACTCTAGATGATCTTCTCAAGGGCATTTCAGCTTGCTGTCCCACTTGCATATCAGCCACATTTGGCTCATCATTTCCACCAATAGATGATCCATCATCTACCCTTGATTGTATACCTGTGGGAGTACTTGGTTGTACCATTTCTTGCACATTTGGTGCATGGACAGCTTGCTGCCTATCAACATATGCAGGTGGATTCACATCCTGGAAAGTGATTCTCCTCATTTCCACATCCCTCATGGGTGCCTTATGCATCTTCTTCTCATTGAAGACCACATCATGGCTGCATATTATCTTCTTTGCTTCTGGATCCCAGAGACGATAGCCCATCTCTCCACTTTCACCATAACCTAGAAAGATGCATTTCCTAGACTTAGGATCTAGCTTCTTTCAAAGCTCTTTTGGCACATGTGCATATGCCTCACACCCAAATATATGCAAATGAGAGTAAGAGGGCTTCTTGCCACTCCATGCCTCTTCAGGAATACCACCATCCAAACTCTTACTAGGTGATCTATTGATCACATGCACTGCAGTCTTCATTGCCTCAGCCCAAAAACCACTAGAAAGACTTGCATTGGAAAGCATGCATTGCAACCTTTCTTGAATGGTACGATTCATCTTTTCTGCAACTGGATTTTGCTCTGGAGTACGAGGGGATGTGAGCTCCCTCTTAATCCCACGTGTATCACAGAAATGCTGAAAGTCATGAGAGAGATACTCTCCACCATTATCAGTCCGTAGGCATTTAAGCGTTCTACCTGACTGATTCTCAACCAAGGCCAGCCATTTCTGAAATACCTAGAACACATCACTCTTTCGAGCTATAGCATAAGCCCACACTTTCCTAGTTGCATCATCAATGAATGTCACATAGTATTCAGCCCCGCCTAATGACCGTGTAGGCATGGGACCACACACGTCTGAATGTACCAAATCAAGCTTTTCAAACTCTTTCTTTCCCCTTCTTTTATGGGCTGATTTAGTCTGCTTCCCATAGAGACAATGCTCACAAAATTCAAAATCAGAGAAACTCAAATGCGGTACATAACCCAAACGGCATAAGAGTTTCATTCCATTCTGGCTCATGTGCCCCAACCTGCAATGCCACAAAGAAGTGCTTGGCTGCTCGGTTATTGCAACAACATGATCAAATACCCCTGATACATGTAAGGGATACAAAGTCCCACACTTGGCACCCCTGGCCAAAAGCATAGAGCCCTTTTGAATTTTCCAACTTTGAAAGCCAAAAGTGGTGTGAAAACCAGCATCATCTAGCTGACCCACTGAAATAAGACTCTTGGTCAGCTTAGGCACATGTCTCACATGTTTCAAAACAAATGCAGACCCATTTGCAAAAGAAAACTTTATGTCACCTGCTCCCACTATGTCACACCTATCAGTTCTTGCGTGAATCGGTGGAGGATTTTCAGAGTTATAAATCTCTGTGTATTCGATTTCGTCTCTCTGTTATGCATTTTTCATGCTAAGGTTTTGAAACCTTAGATTTATGCCACATGGCAGTGGATAAGTGTTGACTCCCATTTCTCATTCATCGGTTGGGATTTTGGAGTTCTGGCAGAAGAGAGATATTTGTAGATTTTCTTGCTGAGTCCGATTATGCAATGGCGCCCATGTTTTGAAGCATCTCAGGTTCTATTTTCAATAGCGCTCATTACCGTGGGACTATGATTTCTTGAGCATACCTTATGCAGATCACTCTGGTTGCAGTTTGAGCAGTGTGCGCTCATTCGTGGTATGCATTGGGTTGCAGTGGATGATTTATAGGCCATTTGGATGCATTTCGGTCCTTGTTGGATGCGCTGATAGGCCCAAATTGCCTTGTGGGATGCTATTTTTTATGGACGCTTTGCACATGGATGCTATTTTATGCTGAGGGACAGCTTTGACACATTGTTGGTGATGCACTGATAGTGCTATGCTCTCTTGGATGAGATATAATTGATGCATATGCCAGTGGACAGTGTTTATGCTTGAGTCATTTGGCACTTATTGGCATTTTCTTTTGGGCCAGATTTGCTCATATGGATGCATAGTATATGCACATGAGTCAGATGCATCTTTTGATGCTTTGAGCTTTGAGCTTTGGTGATATTTCAGTCTATTGTGGCATACACATTTGGTGCACCTAGTATTTGGTGTGATTCTCTCTTACAGGTACTAGCATTTGGGATTTTGCTTTATTTGCATCATGGCATCCTCTTCCACGTCTGAAAAGGAGTTTTTCAGCATTAGAAAGTTTGATGGGACAAACTTTTCTTTGTGGAAAGAACAAATAAGGGATGTGCTTATTCAAAAGAAGCAGATTAAACCCTTGGCAGGGATTGAAGCTAAGCCTGCAAATATGTCTGAGGATGATTGGAATGAGTTGGATGCATTAGCAAAGTCTACTATTAGACTTCATCTTGCAGAGTCAGTTTATTTCACAATAGTAAATGAGCAGACTACGGAAGATTTGTGGAAGAAACTGTGTGCCACTTATGAGAAGGAAACTGCCTCTAATAAAGTTTACCTCATGAAGAGGTTGTTTGAGCTGCAAATGAAGGAAGGGGTCTCCATTGCTTCTCACTTGAATGAATTCAATATTATTTTCAGCCAGCTTCAGGCTCAGAAAATGAATTTTGATGCGGAGACTAAGGCAATATTTCTCTTATGTTCATTGCCATCCTCATGGGATACCTTCCGTACAGCTGTCAGTAACTCTGCACCTGGTGGAGTACTGAAATTTGATGATGTTGTGGGTAGCTTGTTGGCCGAGGAGATTAGACGGAAGTCTATGGATGGCAACAAGCAGGATGCAGCCTTAAATGTGCAAAGGGGCAGATCACAGTTCAGGGGGAAGTCCCAAGAAAGAGGGAAGTCTCGTAGCAAATCTAGGGCACGGAACATTGAGTGTTACCATTGTGGCAAGAAGGGCCATATGAAAAAGGATTGCTACAAGCTGAAAAGAGAGAAAAAGGATAAGAAAAAGAATGCAAATTGGGGTGCAAATCAAAAGGAAGAGAGTCCAAGGGAGGACAAAGGAAAAGTGAAGATCGAGGAGATCAATGCAGTCACACGTGATAGTGACAATGATGTTCTCTTCATGTCTAGTTTATCTGCAGAGTTGCTTACCACTTCAGATGATGCATATTCCTAGGATTGGATTTTGGATTCTGGTGCTTCATTCCATGTTACTCCCCATAGGGAATGGTTCTCCACTTATGATAGTGGAAAGACAGGTTGTGTGCATCTTCATTAGCAACACCAAACTATGGATTGCTGAGAACCAGGGAAAGAGAGAGGAGAGAAAGCAAAATCCATCTCCATTAACCTACTATGAGAAGGATGACTTTGCTTGTCATAAGGGCTTAGAGGAGGAGAAAAGAAAAATAAGTATGGCTACTAGTGAAATAGATAAATTGCAGTCATATATGAGAGAGTTGACAAACTTTTAAAGTGAGATATCTTCACGTATGGCTCATTATGGAAGATTTCCACCCTAGGAAGTGCAAGCCATTTAGAATAAACAAAGTGTTATGTAGGAGAAATTTTGTCAATCCTTATGTCTCTTTTGTAATTTTAACTACATCGATGAGGATAAGATGAGCTCAGCTCTTGAATGGGTTGAATTTAGGCTAGAGAGAGAAAATAGATTTGCCTTCCCATGAGAGGCTTATTGTAACTTTGGTGTTTTTCAACACCTTTATAAATATTGTGAGAGTTTGCTACTTCCACTTGTAACTTTTGAAAGTGTTTCCTAAACACTATTATAAATATTAAGAGAGTTTACAATTGCTGAATCTTATTTTTTTGTGTAACTTATCTCAGGCTTATTGTAGCTTTTGGTGTTTGTCAATACCTTTATAAATATGGTGAGAGTTTCCTTAGTACTGTAACTTTTGAAGGTGTCTATTAACACCATTAAATATTAAGAGAGTTTACAACTACTGTATCTTATTTTTTTGTGTAACTTATCTAGATGACACAATTTGCAGAGATGAATTGAGATGCTTTAGAACACTTTAGAGACATTGTTTTGCTAAGAATTCAGAAGGAGCTATGACCTCTTGCACCATTTCCATAAGAGGATTGCCATCCTCTTACACCATTTGCATAAGAGGATTGGCATCCAACTCTTGATTGTTTATCTTAATCTACCTGGTTGCTATAGGTCATTGAAAAGAATTACAAGCTGTTGAAGCTATTGCCCCTACTTGAGCTCCCTCCTCACTAGCTATCGTCTCCCTACATCTCCTCCATCGTGCATCCCTCCTTACTCCTCTGCTCTGCAGCCATGTGCCCACCGCATCCACCGATCCATTCCCCTCCTTTTTCCCTACATGGCTACTCCATCCTTTTCCTTGCTGGTGTTCTACTTTGCCTGCTAGTTCTACCCTTTTGAAGCTATTTTTGCATCGCTAGCCCTGGGAGGCTGTGTTCAAGCTCACCACCTTGGTTCCAACCTATGCACATGTTTTTCATCTCCTCTCCTTGTGACACTTGTTGGTTGCAAGTTGTTCCTAAGGTCTCGGGATGTAAACAGTGGTTTTGGGCAATTTTCTCTTGCTCCATTCTCTGGTGTTTGCTTGCTCGATGAAATCGATTACTTCAAAAAGATCCATGGAAACAAGAGGAGGAAGGTAGTCTGAAGTAACAGATGCAAGACCATAATGCGAGACATGTGAGACATGCAAGACAGTGAGTACATTGAAATCTATAAAATAAAATGATGGGATGCAAGACCATAATGCAAGACTTGTGAGACATGTAAGACAGTGAGTACATTGAAATCTATAAAATAAAAATGATGGAACACAAGAATGATATAATTATTAGAATCTCATCTCATGAGATATTCTTTTAATATAATAAGTTAGACTTGCTGATGCAAGACCGTAATATGCGAGACATGTGAGATGATAGATTTCGAGAACATTGAAATCTATAAAATAAAGTGATGGAACACAATAATGATATAATTATTAGATTCTCATCATAAGATATTTATTGTATATAATAAGTTAGACTTAGAAAAAATTAAAACCGATTTAATAAATTTAGAGAGGTAAGTTGTCCATTGAGTGAAGTAAAAAGTAAAAGACCGTAAATGTGAGAGACACAGTAGATGATAGATTTTGAATCGGTTTAAATCTATGAAATACAGTGATTGAAGACAAGAATAATATAATTAGACTCCCTTCTTTCGTCCATCCTAGTCCTTCTACAAGCACATTCTTCATTTATCACTCTTAATCTCTCCACCCACCATGGATGTCGTTGGCATTGTCAGAGACGTGGAGTCTAGAATTTGACAATCTCAAACAATTGGTTGCTGACCAAGCAGCAAAGAGAGATGCAAGAATTCGACAAGGCTCTCCACTGACATGGATGGAGAGAGAGGAATTCGATGCATAGAGGCGGACAGAGAGGGAGGAAACTTAGAAGATAGCAGAGAGCGAAAGACTTTTACAATGTATTATAAAAGCATGACAAGATCTCTTGGACTTCTTAATCAACCTACATTATCAAAGCACTTGTATGGCCGATTTGATCGGGATGCTGAAAGAACAATAAAGGCCTCCCAAAGACATTATAAAGAAACAATCTGTGACTGCTTGAATTTCTTCCTTCATTGTAAATATGTTGAGAATACGGAAGTGGAGTTCATGGAAGATTGGATAGTTGAGAAGATAAGAGATACTAATGATGAAATCTTCTAGTGTGATCTCGACCTCTGTGGCCTGTCCATCATGACTGCTTGAATTTCTTCCTTCATTTTGTAATTATGTTGAGGATATGGACGTGGAGTCTGTGGAAGATTTTGGAATGTTGAGAAGATAAGAGATACTAATGATGAGATCTTCTAGTGCAATCTCGGCCTCTATGGCTTGTAATAGTTTTGTATTCTCTGCAACAAGCCTAGTAGGGCTGAGCAGATCATATTAGAATTGCTAATACAAGTTATTTTTTTAGAATTGCTAATACAATAATAATACAAATGGAATAAATATCATAAAAGTAAATATCCTAATGTATTGTAACATTTAACATAAGTTTAAAAAACATTGTCATTAGTCAACACAAACGAGATAAAAATATTCAAGGACTCATGTTTCATTCTACATGCTTTACAGCTTAATAGAGTCTGATTCAAGTCCTCTTGAGGCTGTGATGCTCTAAGAGTACATTGAGTCTCTACTTCTTGTGTGGATGGTGTACATTGAGTTTCTACTTCTCGTGCAATCGGGATAGACTCAATCTCTTCCTCCTTTGCAAGATGTGATGTTGTAGATGCACATTGAGTCTCTACTTCTTATGTAGGAAGAATGCATTGAGTCTCTAATTCAACTCGAGATTGTAATGCTTCTGCTTGAGGCTATGATGCAAAAGGAGACTAAATTATCTCTTGTTTTTCTTTGGCTCCCTTAGGTTCTTCATTGAGTCCATCATGTTGTTTCCCAATGGTAGCAGTTAGGTAGTGAACAGTCTTAGCCATAAAATCTTGTAGCTCAAGCTTTGTATATGCTTCTATTGAGACATGTTCAAAAATTTCATTGAGGAACAACATGAAGCTATAGGCAACTCTCCACCCACTACTAAACTTGTCTTTCTGCTCCACTACGAGACGTGTCTAGAAATTTGGTTGGTCTTGATGCTCCTTGATTTTCATAATCATAGATACTATCTTGTTTGCAAACCTATCCATCATGACATATGACAAAGTGAATTTGTGTAGTAAATAGTAAGATGCATGTTCATAATGATATGATAAAAGAACACTTACTTGAACACCCCGTGAAAGCCTATAATGAATTGACAAACCAACAATGGTTGTCATCAAGATCCCATACTATCAGACTCCAATGTGAGCTACATGATCACCAATAAAGAGCGATGAGATTTATCACAATATTAAGTATTAATTGACACAATATTACAAATAAAAGAGTAAAAGAAAGATTGAGATGATACTTCCTTCTCATAATATGGCATAAAGACGACTAGCATGCCATCCAAGTCTAAAGGTTGTAGCATTGAACAAACATCATCTACCGTCTTCTTGGTATCACTAAGTACAGCTGAAAGGAGAGAATTGAGCATACACACGCGATTCTGTACTGATCTAGGAAAGTGAGATATAACCATATTGCAGCAATAAATAAACAAATGTTAGAAGTAGATTGAATCAAATGATTGAAGTATCAAGCCAAGGGATGTTCATATCAAACCTGAGGATGGCCATCATGACTTTGTCATTAGCCTCTTTCAAAGGGTCGGAGAGGATTGTAATTTCCTCGCTACCAAATGTCAGAACATGAGGTCACTTGCTAATGATAACCCTAAAAGAGCTCCCCATTTCGTCCAATATCATTAGGACAACTTATGGGCGTAGCAACCGATGTTTCCTTTGGATGCTCCACCACATTATCAATAAATGCCTTAATGACAGATGACATAAATGTATGTAGATGCAAATTTGTATATGTCGACAATGAGGTTTCACCGCCGCTCAAATTAAAAATTTGAGCAAGGAGCAAAAAGCAGTTATATCTGACTCTTCACCCACAACTGTGGCCATCATTTTGCTTCACTACACGGCATGTTACATACTCTATTTGATCTTCTAAGTCACCTTCCATTTGCATAAGTGCATCTATAGTACCTACCAACTTCCAAGCCAATCTACACATCAAAATAGATAACATAAATGAATGTGCACATTGCATAGGATGCATCTCATTGACGTAATTGTGACACAGGTAGGTTATACTTACTCTGACGCACTGCCATGGATAGATGCTAATGAATTGACAAAGAAACATTGCTTGGCTAAGATGTCCACAGTCACCAAGCTCCAATGCGAGCTGCATTATCAATTAAGAATAATTATTATTTGATATAATCCTCCACAATGTAAGAGATAAGCTAAGTAGGGATTGATACTCCTCATGATATGTAGTAAAGATAACTCGCACCGCAGTCAAATCAACAGGTTGCAACCACTTCAAAACATCACCTATGGTCTTTTGCTTATTGCTAAGTACATTAGAAACAAGAGGATCGACCATATATGCACATCTCTATATATATAGGGGAAGTTGTTTCAAAACCATACTCCAATAAAAAGAAAAGAATATTAGTTCATTTGATCAAATGGAAATACAAAAGCATAAACTCAAGAAAAAGTTTGTGTCAAACCTAAGGATGGCTATTATGACCTTGTCATTAACCTCTTTCTTGAAGTTTAAAAGGATTAAAATGTCCTCTTCATCAAATAGAAAAGTAAAAGGTTGTTCTTGAACTTGAAGCCTAACTTGAAATGACTTCTCCATCTGCTGTTGCAAGGTATGATTATTTTCTAGACTCATCCGATGGATAGCCAGAGTAGCTTTGCTTTCTTGAGATGAGCTTCCTATATTCTCTACTCCAGCTATGTCCTCCTCATCCTCCTCCTATAAAAGGATAAAATAATTATGAGATTCAAAAATTTAAATTAATTTTAATTTTAAAAAGGCTTTTAAATAAATAAAGAAAATTAAATATAAGTTTTCATACCTCTAGATATCTTCGTGGTCTTTTTATGTAACCTTCTGAGGCAAGGTCAGTGTCATATCCATCTCTTTCATCTTCCTTACTATCGCTAGTGTCCTCACTATCATATCCAGAGCTTTCAGCATTTTCATCATCTTTCTTGCTCTCATCATACATGGCCATCTCTATGTCAGCACCTCTTCATGTGAGATCGGACCTTTCTTATCATACTCTATTGTGAGAGAAGCCACGGTATCAAGGTATTCCAAGCAAGCAAGGCTCTCAATAATATTTACATGGTGTACTTTTTTTATAAAAGCTTCAAACAAATGTCCCATTCGGCACAATGTGACTTCCCATCCGGATGGCAGCAAAAATTCCATCATACTAATTAAAAGATCAACACTTTTTGATGACCTTTCATAGTGATTTGCATTGCGATGGAGGGGACTTGGAGCTTCATGCTCTTCCAGCACTAGTTGCAATCTCTTTGCATTCCCTCTTATGTTGTTCTATAAGGAGTGATCATTGTAAGGGCTCTTCATGCACAAGAAAAAGGTTTCAACACTCTGTATCTTGAGACCGCATTCTCTCTTGTCCCTCTTTCTTGAGTATATACCATTGTTAATCTTAAGCTCATTGCCATATTGTTTTTCTAGGGTAGCAAACATTTTTCCTTGTCATCTTTATCAGCAAATATGACTATGTTACATAGTCGCACTCTACCAATGGTGTTATGTAATATTCTGTCAAGGAGTTGACGAATGTCATCTGGTGATATTTCATAGACAAAGAAAAGCTGAGGCCTCTCCCAAGCAGTGTCATTGGACAAACAATCATTCAATGAAACTCCCTTGCACTCAACACTCTTTCCAGACTCTTAAATGATCTCATGTATGAAAAAAAAGCCCTTGTTCAAAGTTCTTGCTTTTCTAAGAGTGTACTTATTGATGACTTTTTGTGCATATGCATACACATTTTCCGAAATGTCACTTGCCATAGAAGGAGTTTTAGATCCATCATCTTCTACCTTCACCCATTTATGCGCCCAAGCCTTCTGTTTAGCCGACGGTAAAGCTGATGCCATCTGCCTCACAATTCTATGATCAATTTTACATTGGTAGCTAATTGGAATATTTTTTTCTGCCAGCAAATATTCAATTGCACTCTTTACTGCATCATGCTTGACCTATTGGATGATGCAATCTTCCATGCAATGATCTTTATCCTTTTTGCCAAAAAACCATTCTTTGGACATTAATTTTTCTGCAGCAAGACTTGCGTATTTGTCTGACAAGTTTCTTAGAGGCCTCCACATTCGAGCCGTCAACTCTTTTTTGTCAATCTTCTTTGCCTTATCTTTAATCAATGATGGAGCCTCATATGTGGCATCTCCCTTCTCACATGCAAGACACACATCTTTTATGTGATGAAAAACTTCATCACTATGGAAAAGTATGCTTGTGTAGTCTTGATACCTGTCCCTTACTGTCTTAAAGCTTGTAATCACCTCTGTTCTTTCTTGCTTTCCCCTTGGTACAATGGCACTCAAGCATATATAGAAGTCAACAAGATTATCCGCTTCCACTTTAGTTGTAGTTCTTTTGAGAGTGGTCACAGGAGAATGAAAAGTTCTCCATATGGTCCTAGCTTTGAGCAACATCTCTGAAGTGGAGGTGATCTTTCGTAGTGCATGAATGTCATGATTAAGTCTTTCCGACTCAATCAAATATTTTTTCTCATTCTTGAAGATACAAATGCATGCAGAATAGTAGGGGAATTGAGGCACACTTGCGAAGGTTTGATAAGTAATTTCTCCTTTGTTGTATGCCTCTCTAGAACACTCATTACAAGCATAGGCATAGTGCTGACCATCTATTGCCTCAAATGTGCAATGAGCTAAGAAATTTCTCTTGGCATCCTTTATATGTCATTCTGGATCATTCACTAAACTCTGTCCTTCTTGAAGTGAGGGAACTTGTTTTCCGAGGAACTTAGTGAATTGCATCTCAAAATCTATAGGCTGAAAGAAATTGATGGATTGACTAGAATCTCCTCTGACTGGCCAAAATGCCCTTGGACGGAGTACCAAATTAGAAACAATTGGTTTTTTCCATCAATCAAAGCCTGAAAAATCTTTTCAGCATAGACAATACCTAAGGTCTTACTGTTGGTGAAGATGCTTGCTTTGACCACCATTGAAGCATGTATAACTTGAGTCTTCTGGCCCCATATATATCATGGATCCTCATCTATCACAGCCTCATTCAAGTGAAGATTTAGGTTCTTCATTGATAACATTTCTACTTTTGAATCTAACTCCATTTCAAGACCCTCTGCATCCTCTTCATGTTCTTCCTCTTCTTTTCTTTGCCCTTTCTTCGTATATGAACGACCTCTTTTTCAAGTTATAGGACTTGGAACTGTAGCTCGTGAAGTACTCGCCTTTTGCATTTGACGTCGAGGTTTATTTTTTAGGGGCTCTATGTGAACCGCTTTAGATTGCCCTACTTCTTCTTCTATTGCCTCAACTTCAAGTATACTCAAGGGCTGCACTTGTTCTATTATTCCATCAACTTCATGAGTTACACCATCTAAGTGAGTAATACAATGAACGAGAGATGCATGTGCATGTCCTGTCTCATCTGATGCATGTCATGTCTCAACCAATTCAATTCCTCTCTGAGATGCATGTGCATGTTTTGTATCATCTGATGCATGTCACGTCTCAGCTAATTCAATTCTTATCTTAGATGTAGATCCCTTGTAAGCATCCACATATACAAGACCCTCATCCAACTCTACAATGTGTTCTGTGTCATCCACTCAAGTTCCTCTCTCATTTGTATTACCATGAACCAAGTCTACATGGTGTGGCTCATCACTTCCTTTCTCTTGTGTGGATTCTTGCACCTTAGATCCCCCCAATGAAGTTGAACCTTGTTCAATGACACCGTGAAAGTATTCAAGGATTATCTTTGACTGCATTTTTCTTGCTTCCTCAATGGGAAATTCCTCCCACACATGTTCGAGGATCTCCAATGCAGGAACCAATACAGGAAATCTATGTGCTTTTGGCGGTAGCATCACAAAGTGCATTGCATCTTTCTTTTGAAAGAAGAAACAATCTATTGCTCATTCTTGACTTTGTGTAAATCATCATTGTATTGCTATCAATTTTAATTTTTATTCCTAGTAAGGTGCCCTCTTGAATCAAATTGCTCTTTGAGAAAGATACATCTGATGCCCCCTCATCTTTCTCCAACTCTGTATTTTTCATCATTCACTAGAATGAGTACCAAGAACCATGCTTTCTTTGTTGTGTCAACAATGGTCCAGTTTGTGAAGTCCTTTGGGGCATAAATTCTTCCATTGTATTTCAGTGTCATACCATTGACAAATGCTGTAGCCTCAAGATCCATCCTATATTAAAGCACAACAAAAATTTTAGGTACAGAAAATATAATACTTTTGCATGAAAATTACAATTACTTTGATAAATAAAAAGTGCAATGAGTCCCATTGATACACCTCAAGTTTTCATTCTTCCCAATCATATAAGTGTCAATTTCATGCTTTGAAAATAGCCTAAAAGGCTTTACAAGGCTTAGATACATGCATAATGTGAAAAAAAATAAGGATTTACAATGAACTCGTGGATAGTGTAAAATGAAATAAAGTACAATCGAATACAAATCTGAGTCTGTCTAATATAAGTGCAATATGCTTTGTCAACTCCCACAATTGTTACAAATATAATCCGCTCTGTCTAGTCCCATAACTGATTCAATTGTCATCTGTCATGTCCACTGATACAACTTCCAATCATCTTGAAAGTTTTAAAACCTTGATCATTGCTTAAATGGTAGGGTTGTTGTGAGTGTGAAACTGAATGTGATTAGGAACTAGTCAGGAAATTTTGAGCATGGCTATGATTGGTGTTTTTGGAGTTCTCTCCTTTAAGGATAAACTAATCTATGCTAATCCAGACTACACCAATCGTCGAAGCGAAGAAAAGCAAGAAATAATTTCTTTTCCATTGTTCTTTTTAATATGCTTAGGTTGCGAGTTAAAAGCAAGAAATAATCTATTTTTCATTGTTCTTTTTAATATACTCAAGTTGCAAGTTTAAAAAAGATAAAAATTTTATTTACAAAAACTAATTTACTTACAACTCATAAGAATTTAACATTCACATTAATAAGAAGTTAAAATCTTAATAAATTTGAATTTTACTTTGTTAAAAATAATAAAAAATAAAAATTTTAATTGACTCCAAATCCTAAGCCCTAACCCCTAACCCCCAAACCCGAAACCCAAGCACTTAAATCCTAGAACTTAACCCCCAAACCCTAAACCCTAAACCCTAAACTCCAAACCCTAAACCATAAACCCTAAACCCAAACTCCCAAACCCTAAACCCTCACCCCCAAACCCTAAACTCAATTACTAAAACCCTAAAACCTAACCCCCAAACCCTAAACCCTAAACCCAAACCTCCAAACCCTAAACCTTAAACCCTCTACCCAAACCCCCAAACCCTAAACCCTAAACCCTAACTCCCAAACCCTAAACCCTAACCACCAAACCCTAAACCCAAACCCTCAAACTCTTAAACCCTAAACCCAGACCCCCAATTCCTAAACCATAAACCCTAATCCCTAAACCCGGAACCCCAAAACCTAAATCCTAAATCCTAAACCCTAACCCTCAAATACTAATGCCCTAAACACTAACCCCAAACCCAAACCCTAGACCATAAACCCCAAGCCCAAACCCTAAGCCCTAACTCCCAAACCCTAAACCCTAAACCCCCAATCCCCAAACCTTAAACCCAAACCCCCAAATCCTTTTTTAATTCAAATTAATTTAACTTAAAACTAATAAGAATTTAAAATTCACATTCATAAGAACTTTAAATTTTGATAAAGTAAATTCTTATTAGTTTGAATCACAAAATTTGAAATATAAATAAATTTAAGTTTATGAAAAAATATAAAAATCTAAACGTAAAATTAAGAAAATAAGACTTAAAATAAAAAATTCAATATTTACATAGAAGAATATATTAGTTCTCCCTAAAAAGAAATAAATTAAACTAATACTATACGAATGTAAGTTAAACTACTTTTAAAATTTTTAAAAATGTGATAAATTTGAAATTATACTTTCTATATTCCAACGCAAAATGCATGTTTTTCTATTATATTTCAAAATTTTTAATTGAGAAATTAAACTAGTAAATTGAAAATGAAAGTCAAACTCATTTTAAATTTTGAAAAAAAGAAAATTTTAAAATTCAAGTTTCCACAAGTTTGCCTTTTCAGACACGTTTGTCTTTTCATACTTTTCAAGTTTCCACGTGTTTATCTTTTCAAACACAAGGTTGTCTTTTCACATCATTTTCAAGTTTCCACACGTCTGTCTTTTCAAACACAAGGGTTCATAGTTTAAAAAAAGGAAGAAATTTTGAAATTCAAGTTTCCACACATTTCTCTTTTCAAACTATAGTTTTGTTTGTTTAAGTTTCGACTAGATCATACACCAAGGTAGATAGTTTTGTTTGCAAGTTTCCACATGTTTACATTCTCCTTCACTATCTCTCCTCTAATATCCCTCATTGATCATAGCTCCCACATCCCTCCATCAAAACATCTCTCCTTTATCCCTCCTTGATTGTCGCCCACTCCTTTCTCCTCCTCATTTGGTAAGATTTTCTATCTCAACTTTCATTCTTACTCTCTCTATTCCTCTTTCGTACTTTCTCTTGTTCCCTCGCTCTCTAGATTTTCATCTCTCGTGTATCTCTCTTGTCTCCTCTCTCCCTCTCCTTCTCTCTCTCTCTCTCTCTCTCTCTCTCTCTCTCTCTCACGAGAGTATGCTTCTCTCTCTCTCATCTCCCCTCTCCATCTCTTTTTCTCTTCTCTCTCTCTCTCTCTCTTTCCTCTTCTTTTTATTTCCTCTCCCCTCTCCTGTCCATTTCCTCTCATCTTTATTTACTCTCTATCCCCTCTCTTCATTTCCTCTCTCTCTCTCTCCCCCCCTCCTCTCTGTTCCCTCTCTCTCTCGCGTCGCCTACTCTCTCGTTTCACCTCTCTCTCGTCTCTCTCTCTCTCCCACTCTCTCCTCCCACTCTCTCCTCTCTCTCTCTCTCTCTCTCTCTCTCTCTCTCTCTCTCTCTCTCTCTCACGCTCTCTCTCTCTCTCTCTCTTTCGCTCCTCTCTTTCTCTCCTCTCTCTACTCTCTGCTCTCTCTCTCTCCCCCCACTCTCTCCTCTTCTCTCTCTCTCTCTCTCTCTCTCTCTCTCTCTCTCTCTCTCTCTCCCCCGCTACCACGGTAACGTGCCTCTCTCTCTCTCTCTCTCTCTCTCTCTCTCTCTCTCTCTCTCTCTCTCTCTCCCCCACCCGCCTCTCTCCTCTCTCTCTCTCTCTCACGTGCACGTGCCTCTCTTTCTCTTCTCTCTCTCTCTCTCTCTCTCTCTCTCTCTCTCGCTCGCTCGCTCGCTCGCTTGCTCACTCTCTCTCCCTCTCTCTCTCTCTCTCTCTCTCACTGCTGCGGCAGTGTGCCTCTCTTTCTCTCCTCTCTCTCACTCTCTCTCTCTCGCTCCCACTCTCCTCTCTCTCTCTCTCTCTCTCTCTCTCTCTCTCTCTCTCTCTCTCTCTCTCTCTCTCTCTTTCTCCTCCGTACCCGATCACACACTCTGGAGGTAGAGAAAGGAGCTTGGGGGGATGTCTCAAGGGAACAAAGATTTTGTAGGTTGTGTGACCAAGGACAAGTAGAGACAGAGGCACATGTCCTCCTTACATGCCCACAGTATGCCCACATAAGGAAGGACTTTAACAATATTACAGAGGAGCACAACACCCTTACAAGCTTGCTTTCACATACCCACCTAGCCACTCTGGGTAATTTTATTGCCAAGACTCTCAAATATCGTGAATATTGTATCACACAATCTATCTCAGAATAGTTGCCCTCTTATTCCCTTCCATAAAAGGAAGGAGACACTTGTATTGTTGTGCTTATGCGTCCCATGGGTCGGTTTCTCAGCCCCCAGAGGACGATAATACATTCTTCTTCTTCTCCTCCTCTCTCTCTCTCTCTCTCTCTCTCGTTACTGTGGTAGCACGCCTCTCTTTCTCTCCTCTCTCTCTCTCGTTCTCTTTCTCTCCTCTCTCTCTTCTCTCTCTCTCTCTCTTCATAATAGGCAAAGGGGCATGGTGGGGTGAGAAAGAAAATAATACATTTGAGTTCTTGGTGTGCAACCCCTAGTGTAACCCTTGCAACATTCCCTTTGACCATTTAGGGACTCCTTCCACCGCTTTATCATACCTTTTTGTGTTAAGTGTGGGTTGTCAGCCCTATCATGGCTATATAGTCTATGTTAGGGTTTCAAATTTTCCTTCTCCTCTATGTGTTTGGTTCCATGTCATCATCTAGTTTTTTATGTATGTACAATTTGCAAGCCCTCCCTTTTAGTTAGCCATCTCATTTGCAAGCATCAATGTAGATTCATACATTTGCACAATCGCATGTTTCTTTCATTATGTCATTTTCTTCACTACTAGTGAGGAGCTAACCTATTGATTGCTGGCCCATAATTTCTCCTTTGAATGAGGCTAGTATTGCACCTTTAATCAAGACTTAGCTTAAGGCATTGAGAGAGAGGCAAGGGTAGACATAAGCTCAAGATTATAGAGGGGAGACTACTATGGGTAGCTAGGAATATTTTTTGCTAATGACTGTGGGCAATTAGGAAAAAAAATATAAGAAGGGGATTGTTGTGATTGTTGTAAAGAACACTAATAGGACAACTCTAATAGTAGAGGAGTTTAACTTATTGGTGTCCCTATTTTGCCTACCCTACCTGCCAAAGACGTACTTCCCCAAGAGGTCTTTCTTCGATCAAGGTGCTTATTCTTTTTCTTTAGGGGCTCATCCTCATCCCCTTCTAGACCAACTATAAATCACCAAGCCACAAATACCATTGTGTGTTTTGGGCCCTTAGAGGTGCAATAATCAAATCAAAATTGATTTAAATGCATGAATGTTGGATTTAGAACCTAACAAGGAAGTCTTAAAATATGATGGTGATGGGCTAGAAGACTCTACTATTTCTGATACAAGGAAGATTGAAGAGGGGGTTAAGAAATCAATCTTGAATGACACTATACAATTGGATTAAGCTATGAAGTTGCATTATGCACATTCAAAATGCAAATCATTACAACACTAGATATGAAGTCACATTATATGTGTTTTAAATGTGGATCATCAAGGAATCATCCTTGAATCTAGTTATATTTCTTACAAAACCCATGTAATCTAGTTATCTCTCTTACGAAACCCATGTTTTGTCCCTTGAAGGTTTCATCCAACCTTGGTCATTTTTATGGATGAATGTGATACCTCTAGGTGCATGAAGGTCATTCTTATAGACCTATTGAATTGTCATGAATCATGTGTTGTGGCATATCTGGTGTCTAAGATAGAGGAAACCTTGAGATGTTGAAAAGAAAAGGAAGTTGCCACTCGTATAGTTCACATCTGAGTTAAGTGCCACATCTACATGTTCTTGGTCTATCTTGCTTACATGCACACGTGTCCGATCATAGGGAGTGTTCACAAAAGACTGTTGTTTAATGTTTACAAAGTTTCAAATAATTCACTAACTATTAAAATGTTAATTTTTGTAAACAGTCCGAGGTATGCATTGATTCAAATTCAAAAACCGTGAAGGTAGTTTCAAGCATCACGTCCAATTCAGAATTCTCAAATGAAAGAGAGTAGTTTCAAAGGTCCAAAGGCTCGAATTTTGGATATGTGGCATGCTCTTGGTCTCCAAGTTGCTAAGTGTCCTTGCTTCTTTTGTCCATGGTTAATAAGTAATAGATAGATATATTCTCTCCAATTTGCTTGATAAAAATCTCATTTTCTATATAGGAATTATAGATCCTACTTCATTCTCCATATGCAAACTCACCTTTCCTAGATAGCAACATACTTGGGCTACATAGGAAATACACTTTCCTACATAGCAAACTAAAAATTCACGTTATTCTCCATAAAAAACTCACATTTACTACATAGCAATATACTTGTACTATATGGGAAATACAATTTACTATATAACAAACTTGAAATCCAATCTATTCTCCATATACAAACTCACATCTACTAGATAGCACAATATAGGTAATCAAATTTCCTATATAAGAAAGGCAAAATCCACTTGATTCTCGATATAAAGGCTTGCATTTCCTAGATATCTACATAGCAAATACAATTCTCTAGACAAAAAGGACAAAGTGGTTAGTTCTATCTAGCAAATATGCATGAATTTCCTAGTTTGGAAGCATTTCACTAATAGAGATTGGTCAAAAGTTCCTTGTACTGCAAGAAAGTTAATCCCCAAAGATCATCCATTATATAACTAAGGGAAGGTTGATAAAAGTCTAGAGAATTGTGGGATTTCGCTTATAAAAGGCTAGTGACAGATACGCGTGAAAGGAGAAGATAAATGTAGCCTGCAGGGTTTCGCTGATGAGCAAAGAAAGGCTGGAGTATCATATAAGGCGGAAACTCTTTGAGGAAGAAACTGCACTATTATGTATGGAAGAAACTGCAATAGTATGGTAAATGGAAGAAACCATGTGAGGAATGCAAGCTAGAAAGGATCGTTTATCGCCAAAAAAATGATGAGTGTTACATTACTCGTGGAAGTTACATCTGTAAAGGTTCATGGATCATCATGTAGCTTGACTCTTTACCTTACATCTGTGAGAGTCCATGGAGGCTCATGTAACTCGATTCCTTTACACAAAGTGCTAGGAGAACTATGCAAATAAATAATCAATCGAAGGCTGCATTGGATATGGAGATTGACGCTATGAATTAGTAGCTTGAATCGTTGACGTAAAATGCTCGCGAATAATGCATACATATAGAAGCTAGCTTTGTGTAGCTTCAAGGAATCATTTATCGAGTGTGAAAATCTGCTTGATCAGGAGAGACAAACTCCTGGAAGCTTGATCTGCGAGCTGAATCCATGGAGACTCTGGGGGTCTCATAATCGCTCATAAATGCAGAGTCTGGAATCGAATTGCCAGATGCAGGTGAATCCATGAATGAATTTTCTGTTGCATAATTCTCCGGCTGATCCCTCACGTCTTCTATCAGCTTCTCCACCTCGTTCATCGTTGGCCTTCCTTCTTCTTCGCACATAACGCAGATCATGGCTAGCTCTAGCACCTTCATCTTCTCCTCCATTTCTAGTTCCTTCGACGCTGCCGCTAGCTCCACATCGAACACCTCCGCTGTCCTCTCCTCGCTCACCACCGACATCACCCATTTCTCTATGTCTATCCCCGCGTTCTGCTCCTCCCCTCCCTGCAGCACCACAGCGTTTGCCGGCACCTTGCCCGTCAGCAGCTCCAAAAGTATCACACCATAGCTGTACACATCCGCCTTGGCCGTGATCGGTTTCTTGATATTGCTACACTCCGGTGCTTTGAAGCCTGCCATGCGTTGCACCCCCGTGGTCGTTAGCAGGGGAACCATGCCGAAGTCCACGATACGAGGTGTCATCCCTTTGTCGATGACAATGTTGGTGGATTTGAGGTTGCCATGGGGGATGCCTTGCGACTTGAGCTCCGTATGTAGGTATGCCATTCCTCGAGCGACTCCCCGGGCGATCTTCAGGCGTGAATCCCAAGCTAATGGAACCCGACCAGAGCCACGGTTTCCTTCATATATGCACCACACAACAGCAGGAGAAACTTAAGGTTTCTTCGTCAAGTAAAATCAAGGAATTCATCGATCGAGGGAACCCCATACTATAAGGTTATCATTCATCATCAACAAACCCAAAATTAAACTGATGATGGCTTACCGTGAAGAAGCGAGAAGAGACTGCCATTAGGGATGTATTCATTAACCAGGAACTTTTCGTCTTTTGCATAATAGTACGCCAAGACGGGAGAGAGGTTGGGATGCTCCAGTTTTCCCAACAAAAGCATCTGCCGATCGAATTCCTTCTTCCCAGAGCAATAGAAGCTCTGCAATCTCTTTACTACCACTACACGAGAGACACCTCCGGGCAGAACTGCTTTGTAAGTCGTTCCGAAGTTCCCTTTGCCAAGCATCTCTGCCGAAGCCTGGAGCAGCCGCTCCAAATCAAAAGGAGCAGCTTGGCCTGGCCGACTGAACACTACCATGTTGTTTTTGTCGAGCTCTTTCATATCCTTGTGGCGATTAGCCTTTTCATTTTTTACTGCCGTCTCGTCTATACTCAACGACGTTAATTGCTTCGTATCCAGCTGTGCATTGGCCGCTGCTTTTCCTTTCCTACGTTCATACCAGAATACCAGTATAAATGAGGCGAACACCAGCAATAATATGTCCCCGATCACGATCAGAGACACCATGAGCAGCTTGGAAATTCCTCTGTGGTGCCTGCTTGTGGCAGGGCATTCGGCCATAGGGTAATCGCACAAGCCCGAATTGTTCACGAAGGCATCAACTGTGAAATGTTTTAGGGTATCTGGGATCTTACCACTCAACTTATTGTATGAGACATTGAAGCTGACGAGACTGAATTTCTGATTTAAAGCGGGAATGCTGCCGTGAATCTGATTCTGTTCAAGACGGAGACTTCTGAATTGATCGACTACAGAGGCGAGAGAGTCGGGGATTTGACCAGTGAGCATGTTATCGGAGAGATCAAGATTATTTAAGCGTGGGGTGTGCTGGAAAATGTCTGGAATGGAGCCACTAAAACTATTGTGGCCCAGCCAAATGGATCGCAAGAAAGAGCTTTGGAGTTCCGGAATAGGCCCAGACAAAAGATTGTTTTGTAAGCTGATCTTCCTGAGGCGATAGAGGGTACTGAGAGTGTCGCTAGGGATGTGCCCTGTGAGCTGCCTGTATTCGAGAATAACATCCCAAACTCGACCCTTGTAGCACTGCACTCCATCCCAATTCGCACAGGGATCGTCTCCAGTCCAATTCTTAGGGAGCAGCCCTTTGGGATCGGTAACACCGCTCAGAAATCCGAGAAGAGCCTGGCGGTCTGTAGTTATATCGTCCGCCATGGCAAGGCAGATGCAGGCAAAGATACAACAAATGAACGCAGCGAGGGGATGCAGCTGCATGGGAAGTCCTGGATGCCGCTGGAGGGATCTACAGCTTCCTGGTGGTGCTGCAGCGAAGATGGCCATGGGTGGTGCAGAAGGCTGCAGCTGCCACCTGAAAGGCGAGGATCAAAGCTTTGATAGGGGAAGAAATGCGATATTTGCAGATGGGCGATTGGGTGAGATGCAAGGAAGTGGGGAGGATGGAGGAATGAGATGAGGAAAGTGGGGAGGGATGGGGGCCGGATGGAGCGAAGGAGACGAGGGAGAAGAGGAGGCCGTGGTGAAGGACGTTGTTGTTCTTGTCGTTGTGGGGTGCATGAAAAACACCTTGCATGCAACGAAGACTTTGATTACGTCGACCCCTTACATTGGCTTCTCCACTCTCCTTTGTTGCTTTGCTATTCGCATTGCCCCCTCCCGGTCATGTAGTGCTTCATTTACACTTCCATGCCATTCCATGCCAGTTTTTTTTTTGGGTTATTAGCATCACCTCAATGCTTTTTTGGACATGTTTTCTCATTTGCATCGCGCATGTTTTTGTTATTAGCACAATGCCAATTGTTTTCTCATTGGCATTGGTTGTTTTTATTATTAGCACAATCCCAATTGTTTTCTCATTGGCATTGTTATTAGCACTCCCTCAATGCTTGAATAGGCCAGCTGTTTTCTTATTGCCATTGCCATTGGCTGTTTTTGTTGTTAGCACTCCCTCGATGCTTTAGGGGACATTTGAATGCTAGTCATTTTCTTTTTAGCATTGGTTGTTTTTGTTAGCCTCCTAAGAGCTAGTGCTATAGTGATGTGTCCATGAATATGTCGCCCCAGGGATGTATGACAAAAAAGAGAGACATTCAAACTTCCTTTTATGGAACAAATCTTTAATCTTCAAACTGAAACTACCTTTTACTAGCCCAACATCCTAAAGTAAACAAACATCATTGCTTTCTCCTTTGCATCCAAAAGCATCTACTATACTAGGAGGCAATGCCCATGCATGCTTGTTCACTCTTATTAGCATTGCCTGGATATTCTGATGCCACATGTTTTGTTATTAGCATCACCTCAATGCTTTGGTGGAGATCAGTTTTGTTATTTGAGAGAGAATGCTTTACTGACTACACTTGGATGCCACTTTGAGAATTCTCAACATATTTCCTTTTTGTCAAAATGCAAAAAAAAAGGGATCCTTACCTTAATTTAGACATCTACAATGCCAAACTTGATTATTCTTACCAACAACTTAGATGGTCAAATATCTCTAGCTTTTACTTTCTAATGTAGACGGTTAGATATCCCTAGCTTTTTATGCAATGGTAAACATAAACAAATCTCTCTCTCTCTCTCTCTCTCTCTCTCTCTCTCACACACACACACACACACACAATAATGCATACATGCACATGCATGCATGCACACATGTACACACATGTATGTATAAAAATATTGCTTGAACTCCCATTTTATTTTTATTTTGTCAATGTTAGATAGACATAATTGTTTAATGACTTGGAAGTTTCCATCCATAGTGAAAAGTGTCTTTTCCCTCTCAACAAACATGGGGAGTGTCTCACAAGTGATAATTTTAATTTTTCAAATATAGACCTATCTACCTGATCTGCATGCTTACTCTACTAGAAAAAGCTCCCTACCTTCTGTATGTTCCATTGATAGGATTTCCAATATATAGTTCAAGTTGAATCACCATCCACAACAACACAAAGCAACTATAGACACACTTGATAGACATGTAAAATAGCGAGCGCGTCTATAGGCGTTGC
The DNA here is from genome assembly GCF_047967505.1 of Dipteris shenzhenensis. Taxonomy (NCBI): domain Eukaryota; kingdom Viridiplantae; phylum Streptophyta; class Polypodiopsida; order Gleicheniales; family Dipteridaceae; genus Dipteris; species Dipteris shenzhenensis. The sequence continues at coordinate 18,055,509 of NC_141606.1, forward strand.
TTGAATAGAGAAATTATGGGTGCATCTAACAGCACGTCTATTTGCGTGTGTATTGATGCATCTATTAGCGCATCTACATTGAGAAAATATGGACGCATCTAACACTGCGTCTAACAGTGCATCTATTTACACATGTATTAGCGTGTCTATTAGTTCATCTACACTGAGAATTAGACGCGTATTTAGATGCAAAACAAAGAATACAAAAAGTGAGATTTTGGTGTAGGCTGGTAAATGTACCATATATACAAAAATGAAGTGAGGTGAGGAGAATGAGACAATATGTAAAATAGTTTTGCCAATATCAATGATGGGCTATGGTTCAATCTCATCCTCAATGAGATCAACCCTTGCCAAACTATCTACTTCAAAATCCAAACAAGTGTTTAGATCTACGAATACATTCAACCCACTACTACTTGTGCTACTCATGTGCTCATCGAAATCAGCATCACCAATGGTAGGCTCGTCCTCATGGGAAAAGGTCTCAATATCTGTATCTCCTATCTCATGATCATCCTCCTCTCTCGTATCATGGTCATCATCACCTCCATGGCCATGATCATCCTCCATACGCTCCATATTAGTAAATGTACTATACATCACTTTGGAATGTGGCATAATAGGTATGACATGCCACCACCTATTATTATCCACCATTGGTTGATAGACAAACTAATTCAAACTCAAACACAAATACAATCATGTTATTTGCCTTGCATCGAAGGTATCAAATATTTAAAAGTGAGTATTTTTATATGTGTGTACAATACCTGTACACATTGTTGCGGTAGCACTAGTGTGTCCTTCTTACTTTGCCAAAACTTTGTGGAGTCAATAGTTAAAAAGCCACTTGCATGGCGTTTGATTGTTGCATTAGGGCCTCTTTCCACCACGTCCTTAAACCACTTTACATCCAAAACATAGACAAAGAAGCATCGAAAGTCAAGCTTAATAATATCTTGGATTATGCCACAATAATCATCCATGGCTCCATTGGCTCCCTCAAAGCTAGCAATGATGCCGTAATCTTATGTGTTTCTCTTATCATCAATCCATTGTGTTTGAAAATGCTTACCCTCACACCATATAGCATTCAACATAGTGCACTACACCAAGACAAAATCAATTAAATAAGCAATCTAAATTATTGAAAGCTCCTAACTTATGCATAACATTCTATATACTGACCTTGCTCATGCATCCCCTAGCATACTCCCATTCTTGCATTGTGATATGCATCCGCTCGTCTTTCTCTACTTTCTCAATTTCGTCAAGTAGCAAATTCACATGAATATCCTTTGGAAGTGCTCTTAGATACTGAGGGTATGGCACACGAGATCCATGGTGTGTACGAAAGAGGGCCCTTTCTTATTGTCTTCTTGCCTTTGCATCCTCATATCTTGTCACCCATCTTTTCATCACATCACTATTAAGCACTCAATAGAGGTTGATATTATTAAGCAACTCTGTGTCTATTACTTCGTTGCATCCTTTCCCTTGAGGCACAATAGAGGTCATCCTTAGGTCTTCATCATCTCTCCATAGTCGTGGGAGAGAGCTATCCACATCAACAAGAAACTCAGAAATATATACAAGTGACTCTTGTACAAACCAACCCTTGGCCATGCTACCTTCAAGTCTTGCATTTTGTCTCACAAATCCCTTCAAGGTCTTCATGAAGCGCTCGAGAAAGAACAACCATCGTGCATGTATAGTACTACATATAGCAATCTCATCCACCAAATGCACTATGAGATGTAGTTGGCTTGTGAGAATAGAACGTGGAAATGTCTCCTCCACTAAACAAACCACCTCCACTGACATAACTCGAGCATTCTCAAGTGTGGTGGGATCTATTTCCTTTGAGCTCACATACCTAGAAATGAAAAAGTACACCATGTTCGCAATATGAGCACCTTGCATGGAGCATTGATACACATCACATTTTGTATCATGTAAAGTACCTCACAAGCTCACCCATCTTGTAAATAAAATCCTTCACGTCCTTCGATGCACTATGAGAAATGCTAGTAGATAGTATGAACTGAACACACGAGGAATGGTTGATTAGTGGCTTCTAATTCACTCACAAATTTGAAAGGAAAAAGATATTATGCACATAAAATACTTACTTGGAGCATCTTGTGCCAATCATGAGATTTCAAGCCATATAATTGCTCTACACCTCTTTTCTTACTCTTTGTAAAGGCCCCCTTCAAACACCTCATGCGTCCAGTGGGAGTACGGATTGTAGTAATAGCGCGCTTCACCACCACTATCTATAGCTTTGATAACCTCCATGGTGCATGAGGTAAAAAAACACGCCCATTTGGTCTCTATTGTGGCCAAGCTTCATGCATCCTCCCTGTGGTACGTAGATCCTCCCTTATGCCTATGAAATCTCGTGTCCCATTCAAATGTTTCCAAATGGTAGATGCCACATTCTTGAAGATATGCATGGGATCAAGCAAGTGATTGATCTTGAGGTGGGACCAATATGGTAAGCGATAAAAGATGGAGTATCTAAACAAAAGCTGGTGTTAGCAGGCAATCTTTATTTCCAGCCAATATAGCACACAATAGTTACAAACCCTTACCGGTTCATCCCTCCCTTCAAATTGATGGACATATAAATCCCACACCATATCATCAAACACCTCCTCCTCCATGGCTTCATGAGGTAATGGCGGAGGGCTACTATCACCATGCATCCATAATGGTCCCTCTTGAAGATCCCACCTCATATCACCGATGCTTTGCCTCCTCACGATGAGCATAGAGCAACATATGCGGGTGTGGTACTGCATCCTATATCAAATTAAAACATGATCATAACTCAAACATATGAACACCCATAGGTATCTCAATCAACCTTAACTCTTTAACACTTACCATGTTTACAATCACATCCCATTCTCCATACTTTGAGATGTGATTGAGTGTAATCCTGCATGCATGGTACATGTTTCCTCGACATCAATCACACATATATTTGATTTTTTGCTCCAACCACATTTCGCGATGGTGGATACGGAGGGATTCATCCTCACTGCAGCTACTTGTTGAAGATGAAGACATCCTACAACTAAACAACCCAAAAAATTTGCTCTTGTATCAAATATTTAATCTTAAAACTCTATGGCGCATCTAATACCGCATTTGTTCTATGGTGCGCATCTATAGGCACGTCTAAACCATGTAGTAGATGCGTAATTAAACGTGCATTTAAATGCGTATATAGACGCACAATTAGATGCGCTTATAGACACGATTTTCAAACCTACTTTTAGCATGCTTGCTTTTCTTGACATACTTTTAGTGTCCCACAGCTTGCTTTGCTATTAATAGACACGGTTCCAAGCATCCACACTTATCTCCAAGCATCCACACTCATCTCCAGGCTTACACAATCATCTCCAAGCATAAAAGAGAAGAGGGTGAATAAGGAAGAGAAGCAAAGGGTGAACAAGGAAGAGAAGAAAGAGAAGCAGCTTTGAAGAAGGACAAGAAGCTTTCATACCTCTATCCAAGGTAAGTCTCTTTACGGTTGATCTTATTTGAAAGTTGCTCTCTTTGGATTCGTCCTTCGTCGTATCCAAGAAACGAATGTTTTTGGTACTAGTGTTGTGCTTTTGTATCGGTCGCATGTCCTTTTTGAGTTTTTAGAATAGTTCATTTGTCAGAGCACGTCTATAGATGCATCTGAGAGCACGTCTAAGAGCGCATCTATAGACACGTCTACTTTATTTTTGGAAACAAATAGCCACGTCTATAGATGTACTGTTATACATGAAGATAGATGTACTTTGTTATTTTTCGCTGGCCTGGCCTTCCCTTCCGTTCCCTTCCCTTTCCTTTCCTTTCTCTTTCCTCTTCCCTTTCCCTTTCCACTTCCACTTCTAAGAAAAGGATTGCATATTGAATGATGGAAATAAGTGATTGCATGAATGAAGAAAGGGATTGCATGAATGATGGAAAGGAATTGCATGATTGAAGAAGGGGATTGCATGAATGATGGAAAGGGAAAGCATGATTGAAAAAAAGGATTGCACTCTATATTTCCCTCTCTTTTTTCTTCTCGCTTTTATCCTCTCTTTCCTTCTCTTTTCGTCTCTCTTTTTCTCTCTTATCTCCTCTCTTTTTCTCTCTTTTTTTCTCCTCTCTTTTCCTCTATTTTCCTCTCTTTCCTTCTCTCTTTTATCCTCTCTTTCCTTCTCTTTTCATGGTAATTTTTCTCTCTTATCTCCTCTCTTTTTCTCCTCTCTTTTCCTCTCTTTTCCTCTCCTTTCTCCTCTCTTTTATCCCCACTTTTTCTCTCTTTTTCTCCTCTCTTTTCCTCTCCTTTCTCCTCTATTTTATCCCCACTTTTCCTCTCTTTTCTACTCTCTTTCCTTCTCTCTTTTTCTCTCTTTTTCTCTTCTTTTTCTCTTCTCAGTTCATCAGTAATCTTCTTTTTTTCTTTTTTCCAGTTCATCATGTGGCCAGGAAGCTCTTTAGGCTCACCCGATCTTCAGGAGACCATCTTTCGGGAGTTATATAACATTTTGGGGCACCCTCCCACTCCTAGGGAGGTATACGGCTACATGATGGGTACTCTAAACACCCCCCAAGAGTTGGCACTGCAGACTCCAAACCACCCCAACCCCACACCAGCTGAGATTAACCCAACGGAGTCAACACAACCCAGCCGACCAAAGCCGAGCCCCTTCCCCCATGCCATCCTATGCCCCTTCCCCCATGCCGTCAGAAGGCCCTTTTGCCTCGCAGAGTCGTCAGCATACTCCCGTGTAGTCGAGACTCAGTTCTCCAGCTACGAGTGATCCACGTAGTCCCGTGCAGTTGAGAGTCACTTCTCCAGCTACGACTGGCAATATACTAGCTTGACATGACACAGTAGTAGGCGTAGTAGTAGGGAGAGTGGTCAGGGATGCATGGCACAGTGCTTTGGGAGGGGTGGTGATGGAGACGAGGATGATTCAGATGATTTAGATGTGCCTCCGAGTGATGGTACTGTGACATGAAGTTGGGGGTAACAAACTCCACGCACCTCTTCACTTCCTGCTGCTTTCGAACTGACTGCCAAAGATTCTTATCATTGAGAATGGGACATTAGAAAGAAACTTTTATGCCAAGATACCATACCATACTTTCCTTCCTCAGATGAGAATGAAGATGGTAACATCCCAAGTGATGTTGTAATCAAGCATAGGGAGAAGGAAAGGATCAGCAGAGGCCATAATCTCAGCGAGCCAGTCTACGCCAAAGAGAAGAGTGATACGTTGTTGAAAGAAGATCTTGCGGCTCAACATGACATGAACTGATATATATCGAGGAGTTTGAAGGGGCTGATTAGGTCGGATGGGTAGATTCCGAGGAAACATTGCACCTCCTTCATAGACACCTTTACACTTAGCTCAAAACATAGAGGCCTATAACTTTCAATAGAGACATGATATCAGAGATTCAAGCACATAAAGAGATGCTGAGATGGGCTTCGCATTGATATAAGTTTCATTGAAAACAGACAGACGGTTGAAGAGATATGGACAATTTACTGGAAGGGGGGAAAAACTATCATGAAAATAGACTGTTAAACACAGAGACTCATAACTTTTTGCAGCAGTATCTGATTCAAGATCTAAGCATATAAAGACATGCTCTTAAAGAGAGCTTCGTGCTGATATATGTTTCATAAGAAACAGAGAAGCGGCCAAAAAGTTATGGACAGTTTACTAGATGGGGGTAAAAACTATCATGAAAACAAGCTGTCAAACACAGAGACTCATAACTTTTTGCAACAGTATCTGATTCAAGATCTGATCACATAAAAACATGCGCCTTGAAGAGATCTTCGCGCTGATATAAATTTCATTACAATCAGACTACCGAGCAGAAAGTTATGAGCAAAACACTAATAGGGGGTCAAACTGTCATGAAAACTACCCTCCACCCAGGCTAATTTCGCCTAAGCAGGATGCTCCCTCAAGACTGCACCTTCATCAACGATCAACCCCTCATAGATTTCTCCTAGAATAGGGGAAGAAGTTTGCATGGTGGCTCGGGAAACAGAGGGACCATGTGTGCACAGTGAACAGTCGAATAGAAAGAGCTGTTAAGGCTTTGAAAGAAAGAAAAGGGAAGAGACACTCAAGAGAGAGAGAACCTGAAGTGACCTTCATTACAAATAGAGTGAGAATCCACTTCAACACTACAAACACAAGGGAGAAGAAGAGGTTTAATACATACAAGAGAGAGCGGAAGCTCCAAGACTACTCATAGAGAGAGAATAAACTAGAGAGAGAAGGACTCAAGAGTCTACATAAGAGAATATCTACAAGAGGAGAGAAGGCTCATGGAAGAGGCTTGGGGAGACTAGAGCTACAACAACATGAGGCCTACTGGTGGAAGAGATTGATGAACAAGGAAGAGGAGGGCTCCTTCTATAGAGATTTTGTTACCCTCCTTCACCCTTTTACAATTGCTGCCTGTAGATTCCTTTCCCCATCAATCACATAAGCACGTATGTCACCATCCATATCCTTTTTGGCTACTCTTGCCATGTGTCCCATCACAAGATGCTCAAGACTCTTAAAATATTGAGAAAGTTAAGAGTCTCCTCACATGGAGCCCATAGGGACCCTCTCTTTTCCACATGTCCACATCCTCCTTATTCCACATAGGAGTTCTAGAAGGATTCCTCTTGACTTTACACTCCTCCACATGCCTTCCACACGCTTGGCATGTGGTCTCTCTTATATTATTGGAACACGTGGACATGATCCCACCTCTTTATATGACTCACTCTTCCTATTTTCTAAAAAACTCATAATATCCCATACACAAATAACTCTCACCCCATACCAAGGTATTTATAATTCATACCTATGTATTTACAATGAGCCATTCCACTCATCCTCTCAATCCCATACAATATCATAGAAAATAGAAATAAGTGAGAGCCGCTAGGCTATCACTTGATACTCAAACTCTTATCAAACATAGAGCAAAGCAATACCAATGCCAAATTAAAAATATCAATTTTTGGTGTCACATCTTTCCCCCCCCCCAGCAGATCCTCTCTAGTACAGAGAGGGTCTGCTGGCCCTCAAGGTGGTCGAGCATAGAAGAATTTAAGGCGATACTTATTGGTGCATCCGGGTATCACCATGCCATCAACATCCTCAAGCTGATAGGTTCCATTCGTGACATTCATATACATCCTTATGGAGGCGTGGCCAAAAGTAACCAATCTCTGCTTCCATTCTCTGCTTCCATTGTGGTGTTAACCCTCAAGGAAACATGCCTTCTTCCACATATTGCTGAACATCTTGTAGTTTTGGCCATCCAGTGTCTACCCAAGAAACCACCCCCCGGTCTAGCACTACAATGGCTTTAGCTAACTCATCTGCCCTTTGATTTTCTTTTCTGTTTATATGAACAAACTTGCAAAAGTCAAAGCGACTACATTGTGCCATAGCCTTTTGATTAAGCTCCTTCAAATGAGGACTTCTTGTCTTGTAATGCCCTTGTATTTGCTTTATAATAAGCTGAGAATCTCCTCTTACTTCCAATTCTTTAACTTGACTTTGAAGACAACCCTCCAAACCAAGAATCAAAGCATTATACTCAGCTGCATTGTCAGTTGTGATACCTGGAAACTCTTGTCCTCTTGCCCATACCTCTTGACCTTTAAGATTCATCAAGACTATCCCCCCGGCTCCTTGTTGGCATGAAGGACTAAAAGCCCCATCAAAATACAAAACAAAAGCTGTTGGTGGTGTATCCCTTTCATCTTTAATGTTCTCCTTACATTTCTTTTCTTCTCCTAGATCCTCCCGCCCTGTGAGCAAATCTGCCATAGTGGACCTAGTGGTATTTTCAGTGACAAAAGAGAAAGAGAACTCTTGAAGCTCTGACAACCATTTTGCAAATCTCCCCCCAGGGATTAGGCTTGTGAACTAGATATGCTAATACAGACTGAGAGGTAAGGAAGAAAAATGGTCAATGTAATAAATAGGAGCGAAAATTTTTGACGGAAAACACCAAAGAGAGAGCTTGCTGCTCCATTTCTTCATACCTTGTTTCCACATCTGTAAGCCATCGGCTGGCATAATAGATGGGTTGCATTCTACCTGCCTCTCCTTTTTGTAGCAATACAGCACCAACTGAATGCAAAGATACACTTGGATTTACATAAAAGTCTTGAGACCAATCAGGGGGCTTCAATATTGGGCCCTTACTCATGGCCTCCTTAAGTTGCTGGAAAGACTCTTGTTGTTCCATACCCCATTGGAAAGAAACTCCTTTTCTTGTCAACAAGTTCATGGGATGCACTATCTCTGTGAAATCATCACAAAAGCGTTGATAATACTTGCTCTTTCCTAGAATTCTGCGAACACCAGTGACACTCTCAGGACTTGGCAATGCCATGATTGCTTGAACCTTGTCAGGATCCATTTGCAGGCCTTCTTGAGACACAATATGCCCCAACAAGACTACTGTTGTTTGAGCCAAATGACACTTGCTAGGATTTAGACACCGTTTTGCTTCATCAATCCTAGCTAAGGCCATCTTTAACTTCTCCATGTGATCTATGCGCTGAGAATAAATGCAAAAATCATCCAAAAACATCCGTATGAACTTTCCCAAGTAAGGCTCCAGGACTTGACTCATGAACCTTTGAAATGTAGCTGGTGCATTGGTCAACCCAAAAGGCATCACTCTATAAGCAAAAACTCCCCAAGGTGTGACAAATAATGTTTTCTTTTGATCTTCCTCCCGAATATGAATTTGAAAGTACCCAGAATACCCATCACATACAGAATACATCTCATGCCCTGCTACTTGGTCTAGTATTTCATCTTGGAATGGCAAAGGAAAATGATCCCTCTTAGTGCATGCATTCAAAGGACGAAAGTCCACACAAACTCGCCACTTATTTCCTTTCTTTTGTGTGACAACTACAGGAGATATCCATTCTGAATCATCAACATGAAAGATGAATCCTGCCTCAAGTAGTTGTGTTACCTCTTTCTTTAGTGCCTCAGCTTGGATCACCCCCAATCGTCTTAAGCGTTGCACAACTGGCTTGCTTTTTGGCTTCAACTCAATCTTGTGCTCCACAAGAGAGACTGGTCGAACCTGTGAATAGCTTGTTGCAAAGAGACATGGAAAATCATCTAGCATATCCAAGTACTGGAGCTTCTCACTACCTGATAGAGAATCACCAAGAAGCTCTTCATTGCCTTGGCGTCGTTTAGTCTGCTCCACATCCTCCACATGAAGTGTCTCTACAGGATCTTCTTGCACCACCACCTTGTTCCTTCTTGACTCATCCTGATCAGCACCAAGACAAAAACCAAAGGCCACTCCTTCCACCTCACCCTCTAAGTTGGACTCCTCGGAGCTACACCCTATCTCTTCTTCTTCATCGGTTAAGTCAGAGCTTGAACTCTCTGATGTTGAAGACTCCTCCTTGACAACTTCCTTTTTGCGGCTTCTGATGTTGTAGCGCACCTTCTTATCATTTCCCTGCAAAATCAATTCTCCAGTATCCCACTTTTGAACAGCCTTCACCTTTGCATAGCCAAGGCTTCCCAAAATCAATGGATAGGCACGTGCATCTGGCTTGGTAGGGATCACCTGAAAAGTAGTCGGTACAAAAATTCCACATACATCCACTTCTAGATTCTTCACAACTCCCAAGGTCTTAACCCTAGTGTTGTCAGCCAATTTGATGCGATAAGGAGAGGTAGTACTAGAGTATTTTAAATCAGCATCTATCATGGTCTTCTCACTCATGACATTAATCAATGCACCTCCATCAATGTACACATTAGAAATCACTTGACCATCAATGATCACATCAACCACAGGTACATCATCACCAACATCTATATCTACCTTTTGAACAACAGGAAGGGCACTTTTCTTCTTTGACACTCTTGTGCTTGCTAGTTTTCCCCATTCCTTTTGTAGTTTTGGAGACAAAGCGAGTAATTGACCAAAGGTGATATGAGCTTCCTTTTCTTTAAGGTCGGACAACAAGTCATAGCTTCCAATTCCTTGTCCTAAAGGAAAGTCTGACTGGCTAATTCTCCTCCTAGATGTCTTCTTTTTCTTACTACAGTGTTCCTCTTCCTGATGTTCCTCATCTACTTCTTCCTTGCTTTCTTCTTCTTCTTTTGCTCTACCACGCCCTCGTTTAGCCATCATTACCTCTCTTTCCTCATCCCCTGAAGAAGCTTCTAACAAGGATACTTGTTTTTCTTCTTTCTTTCTCAATCTAGGACACTCGGGGCGATAGTGACCTTTTTCATTACATTCATAGCAAGTGACCCCACTCCTATCTTGAGGCCTATCTTCACTCTTTGGTGCTCTAGGTTGTTGTGCATTAACCAAATGCAATTTCAAATCAGCAAATTCCGCCATCAATTTGGAGATATTATGATCTAACTCAGAGGACTTTGGTACCTGAGGAGTGCCCATTACCTCCACCTTAGAAGTTGAAGTTGTTGAAGACACAAAAGAGGATTTGATCTTTAGAGAAGCTTCTTTCTTGGTCACAATGCGAAGTGCCTCCATGTATGTTGTTGGATCTTTACTCATTACTTTTGAGCGAAGACGAGGCTCCAAAGCCATAACAAATTTGCTCATCTTTAAGTGCTCCATCCCTGAGAGACTTTGAGGGGCTGATGATGCAGATGCCATAGCTCGCAAAGTTGCCCTTTCATACTTTGTCCATAAAGTTTCATATCGGATTGCCAACGCAGAGACCAACTCACCCTCTCCTTGATAGAACCGGTCCAACTGCAACATCAAAGCATTTGGCGACTCCACCGCCCCAAATCTCTACTTCATTGCTGCCACCACTTGGTCCCAGTCCTCCTTGGTAGAGTTCGGCAAGGTCTCATGCCAACTCAAGGCTACACCTTCAAGAAAATCAGGCAAAATCTCTGCTTGATCCTTCATGGACCATCCAGAAAGCCGGCATCCTCGAACAAAATCCCGAAGATAAGACTCCGGGTCTTCCCCTTGGGTCCCTCAAAACACTGGAATCTTCACCATGATGAAATACTAAAAGGAAACACCAAGATCCTAATATCCCAAACAAGATCCGAACAAGATCCCACAGAGCCTTAGTATACCAAGGCCAACTTATTATGCATAATCACTTGTTGAAAACCCTCCACAATGTGATCCTCAACAAAATTTTCAAAAATAAGTGACCAACCAGCACCATGAAAACATTGTGTATACATGCATTCTAGAATCACCCTTCTCACAATAGGAAGTGCACATAAAAGCTTCAAGATATTGTACTCTTCATCATTTGCATAGCAAAAGAAGTTGAAAGCATTAAGAATCACCACTCCACTATTACAATCGAAAACTACCCATAGACTCAACTCTTCTTCACACCAAGCTGCCAGTGCATGGAACAATCTTCAATCTATCATTGTGCCTGCTGCCGGTGTTGTCGATTCACCAACATATTCAACAATGCAAACATAAAGGATATGATCATGGTGATTGTGCGAATAGCTTGAGCATCACCTTCACAATCTTCAAGTTCTCTTAAACGGGTTGCAATCACTTCTAACGGAGTTCTTCCAGGCATCTTCTTTATCTCATCAAAACACATGCCTCTTCTAGGCATAACATGCAATCAAGTACACCCGAGACCGTTTAGTAAGGTGGGATGAATCCAATACCAAACGTACCCGGCGTCTCCACCAAAAGATGTGACATGAAGTTGGGGGTAACAAACTTCACGCACCTCTTCACTTCCTGCTGCTTTCGAACTGACTGCCAAAGATTCTTATCATTGAGAATGGGACATTAGAAAGAAACTTTTATGCCAAGATAACACACCATACTTTCCTCCCTCAGATGAGAATGACGATGGTAACATCCCAAGTGATGTTGTAATCAAGCATAGGGAGAAGGAAAGGATCAGTAGAGGCCATAATCTCAGCGAGCCGGTCTATGCCAAAGAGAAGAGCGATACGTTGTTGAAAGAAGATCTTGCGGCTCAACATGACATGAACTGATGATATATATCGAGGAGTTCGAAGGCACTGATTAGGTCGGATGGGTAGATTCCGAGGAAACATTGCACCTCCTTCATAGACACCTTTACACTTAGCTCAAAACACTCTACGAACTATCATTAGACACAGAGGCCTATAACTTTCAGTAGATACATGATATCAGAGATTCAAGCACAAAAAGAATGCGCCTTGAGATGGGCTTCGCGCTGAAATAAGTTTCATTGAAAACAGACAGACGGTTGAAGAGATATGGACAGTTTACTGGAAGGGGGGGAAAACTCTCATGAAAACAGACTATCAAACATAGAGACTCATAACTTTTTGCAGTAGTATTTGATTCAAGATCTAAGCATATAAAGACATGCGTCTTAAAGAGAGCTTCGCGCTGATATATGCTTCGTAAGAAACAGAGAAGCGACCAAAAAGTTATGGATAGTTTACTAGATGGGGGTAAAAATAGTCATGAAAATAGACTGTCAAACACAGAGACTCATAACTTTTTACAACAATATCTGATTCAAGATCTGATTACATAAAAACATGAGGCTTAAAGAGATCTTCGCGCTGATATAAAGTTCATTACAATCGGACTATCGAGCAGAAAGTTATGAGCAAAACACTAACAGGGGGTCAAACTGTCATGAAAACTACCCTCCACCTAGGCTAATTTCGCCTGAGCAGGATGCTCCCTCAAGACTCCACCTTCATCAACGATCCACCCCTCATAGATTTTACCTAGAAGAGGGAAAGAAGTTTGCATTGTGGCTTGAGAAATAGAGGTACCATGTGTGCACAGTGAGCAGCCGAATAGAAAGAGCTTTTAAGGCTTTGAAAGAAAGAAAAGGGAAGAGACACTCAAGAGACAGAGAACCTGAAGTGACCTTCATTACAAATAGAGTGAGAATCCACTTCAACACTAAAAATACAAGGGAGAAGAAGAGGTTTCATACATACAAGAGGGAGCAGAAGCTCCAAGACCACTCATAGAGAGAGAATAAACTAGAGAGAGGACTCAAGAGTCTACATAAGAGAATATCTACAAGAGGAGAGAAGGCTCATGGAAGAGGCTTGGGGAGACTAGAGCTACAACAACATGAGGCCTAATGGTGAAAGAGATTGATGAACAAGGGAGAGGAGGGCTCCTTTTATGGAGATTTTGTTACCCTCCTTCACCCCTTTACAATTGTTGCCTGTAGATTCCTTTCCCCATCAATCACATAAGCACGTATGTCACCATCCATGTCCTTTTTGGCTACTCTTGCCATGTGTCCCATCACAAGATGCTCAAGACTCTTAAAATATTGAGAAAGTCAAGAGTCTCCTCACATGGAGCCCATAGGGACCCTCTCTTTTCCACATGTCCACATCCTCCTTATTCCACATAGGAGTTCTAGAAGGATTCCTCTTGACTTTACACTCCTCCACATGCCTTCCACATGCTTGGCATGTGGCCTCTCTTATATTATTGGAACACATGGACATGAGCCCACCTCTTTATATGACTCACTCTTCCTATTTTCTAAAAAACTCATAATATCCCATACACAAATAACTCTCACCCCATACCAAGGTATTTATAATTCATACCTATGGTATTTACAATGAGCCATTCCACTCATCCTCTCAATCCCATACAATATCATAGAAAATAGAAATAAGTGAGAGCCGCTAGGCTATCACTTGATACTCAAACTCTTATCAAACATAGAGCAAAGCAATACCAATGCCAAATTAAAAATATCAATTTTTGGTGTCACAGTACAGTCTACTATGACATCACTTAGATAGGAGGCATCTTGATGGATGCACGGGGGAAGGACCTCATGGCCTTCATGCGCTCTATAATTGCTAACAATTACAGAGATTGCTTTATTCACTACAAAGACCATCTAGAAAGGTTGGCTAATGAGACCCTCGCTATTGTTCACTCTAGGTATCCCAACCCCCCCAATGTTCAGTTCACAGATAAATGGACCAAGTCAAAGATTGTTACAATACTTAGCAATAAAAGATCTTCACTAAAGAGGGAGGCACTAGTGGAGCTTGCCAGGATCAAGGGAGGTCAACCATTAAGGGACCCGCCCCACACCACTCACAAGCGTGAGTGAAACAAAGCAATGAAGTCAACAAAGGAGGAACCCAGTCTGTAGCACATGGAGGCATAAAGGATCCAAATGGAGCAATATGGAAGCGTGCATTTTGGAGTAGGGGCTGTTGAATCATGGGACGCCCAATTCATAAGTATCGATCTCAAATTATATTGTTTATGTAGTTTATTAGGAGGTTGTTTCTTTGTACTAACCCCTCCGCAAATTGTGTCATCTTGTAGCTTGATATCGTGGGCAAGTACCCTACTCCTGTCAAGATAGCCTACCACTGCCACAATCGCAAAGGAGATACATGGAAGCATTTCTATAATGATAGGTTGATTATTGAGGTGTAGTATATCCGGGGTACTGGAGCACCCCCTGAGGTATTTGTTGAAAGTAATTAAATAATGTCAATATTATAAGTAAAGATTTGATTTTTCATACATTGATATATGTTGTCCCTTGTTTACAAGACCCTGCACAAAAAGATGAGGAAGAAGACAAGGAAGAAGGAGGCGGAGAAGGGAGCACAGAAGGGAGCATAGAAGGGAGTGAGGATGTGAAGAACTTAGATTAGTCGTAGAAGTAGTGCTAGCTACTCTTTTTTGTACTGAAAGCCACTGGCTTGGCTGCGTGCCTCTTGTATATACACTCTTCTTATTTTTGGTACTTGAAGCCATAGGACATGGATTAGCTTCGTGCTATATGTACATACAAGCACTTTCTGAGCTATGAATTAATATACACTCTTTTTATTTTTTTGGCTTTCAATTTTCTTATGCAACGTTCTATCAATTAATGCCTTGTGAACTAAATGTTTTGGAGTTGTAATGTTTTATTTAGAATTGTAATTGTCGGCTATAGACGTGCTTGCAAGAGTGCTAATTAAAATGCGGTTGGCTGTAAGAATTGAATTACACAATGTGGAAATGGGATTCATGTAACTACATAGCATACACAACATACACAACATTCTGTTCAAGCACACAAAATTTTTAAAATATTATGTAGCACATCTATCAGGGTGTTTATAAATGTGTCTATATAGACGTATGCCTGTTCAAGGGGTATCTATTTGTGCATCTACAGATGCGTCTATAAATGCATCTATAAACGCATTTATGGATGCATCTGTCTGTTTTTAAAAATTTCTAGTAGAGTGTCTATTTATGCGTCTATATGCGCATATATAGGCACGTCTGTCTGCTATGTAGATGCACCTTTAGATGCGGATCTATAGATGTGCTAATAGATGTGTAAATAAACATGCCCGTAAGTTTTTTTTTAGTTGAGTAAACGTGTCTATGTGTGCGTCTGTAGGTGCTTTGTCTTGTTATGATCCCCCACCCTTTTCTATTGCCTCTCCTTCTCCAACTAGATTGGAACGATATTCCCACTCTTCAAGTAGCTCACAAAAATATTTCCACTCTCCATCTTTAACACAGAGGACAAACTCTCATACTCATTTCCCCCCTCCATCTTGCCCCAAAGCTAGTAGCTTGTCATCAATAGGACATAAATGCAATATTTAATGGGATAATTGGCCTTTTCCTCAAATTGAGACACAAATGCTTCCAAAAATCCTTATATCAAATACTATGATTTTTCCAAAGTCAATGAGATAAAAGAATACAAATGAGACTCTAGTTCAAATTGACAAATAAATGCACCCAAATAACACACACTATGATATCCCAAAGTCAATCAAATGGAATAGCACCAATGAGCCTTTTCCTACTAACACTATCCTAGACTTAGAACTCCATCATTTTAATTACTCCCTTTGTCAATTAATTGATTCCAATTCGACTTTTCAATACAAGAAACTAGAACTAATCATAGTAAATTTGTAAGAGAATAAAATGCACAGACATTTTAATATGAGATTATGCTCACCATAAATAAATCATAACTTGATTTGGTAACAACACAACACAACGCAAAAACCATATGCATCATTTGCAATGGTTATTTTTGAAGAGCATCTTTTCTGTAAAAGAGTAAAAGCATTGATAAAATCATGGATAGAGACATCATGCTAAGGAAGCATCGATAAAATTGTCATTATAACAATCAACATAAACATCAATATATCAATATGTCTAGTTAAATTGATACTTTTAAGAAAAAATAAGGCATTTTTTATGGTTTTATCCATGCTAAGAAACTATTTTTTAAGATCAAGTTAGGGATGAAAATAGCCCATCATTTGCCCTAATTGTGTGTATGTGTGTGTGTGTGTGTGTGTGTGTGTGTGTTTTAAAAAAAGAAACCTATAAACAACACGAAACACGATGCCCAGATCTCGCTCAGATAAAGGTGGAAAAAACTTTTATTAACATTTGACATATGGATTCTCATGAGTACAACTGGTAAAAAAGTGTCGAATCCATCTGGTAGTCTAGGCTTCGAGGTGGGGGTCCACTTACCTGCCACCATCCAAGAGAAACTAGGTGTTAGAACATCATAGCTTCAATTGGGTAGATAGGTAATGCCTCTTTACCCCGGCTTGTTATCGCTTTTACCAAAGAACCAAACAACCCTCAAGATTCAAAAGTTGAAAGTGAAATGTGTATGACATAATAAGTGTATCTCGATAGGGATTACAATCCATGTAAATGGGCTCAAGGGGGATCAAAGGGCTCTGATACCATGTTGGATAGCTGAAAGGAAAGCAAAGAGTGGACACAAACTCAGAATACTTGCATTACTTGGTTGTAGAATGAAGAAGAGTGAGGTCCTTAAGTAGGCACCTCATACATGCTCACTGACATCATTGATGACCTCAAAGCTCCACAATCATCTCCTCAATCTGCTCCTAGATTCTCTCAATCATCC